>NC_133665.1:118213384-118374754 GCF_037893015.1 Macrotis lagotis
TTTTGATTGATATTTTATTTTATTTTTTTCCAATTACACATTCATCATGAAAGTTTTTCCACTTGCATTTTTATAAGTGATACATTTTCCACCACTCTCCCTCCACTCCCCCAGGGGTGAATAGTGTAGAAAAAGTTGTACACATCCATTTGTATTAAAATGTTTACAAATTAGTCATTTTGTGGATGAGGAATTAGGACTAAGGAATAAAAGTAAAAACAGTACCATTGAATACAGAATTAGAAATGTTAGCTTTAGCAGTAAGAAAAAGAAATTGAAGGAATAAAATGGACAATGAGGAAGCAAAACTAACTTTTTGTAGATGATATGATGGTATGGTTAGAGAATCCTAGACCATCAATTAAAAAAACTACATGAAACAATTTACAACTTCAGCAAAGCAGCAGGATAAACCCACATAAATAAAGCCACATAAATCATTAGCATTTCCATATATGAACAACAAAGCCCAAGAGAAAAAGATAGAGAAATTCCATTTAAAGTAACTATAGAAAAACATTAATACTTGGGAATCCACCTCCCCAGATAAACTTAGAACCTGCATGAACGCAATTTTAAAGCACTCCTCTCTCAAATAAAGTCAGACCTAATAATAGAAAAAAATTTCAATTGCTCATTTTTAGATTGAACTAATGAAATAAAAATGACAATTCTACCCAAATTAGATTACTTAATGCCAAATTAACCAAATTACCAAAAACCTACTTTACAGAATTAAATTCTAACAAAATTCATCTGGAGCAAAAGATCAAGAATATCAATGGAATTGATCTTTTAAAAAAGAATATAATATTTCTGCTAATATGTTCAATATTCTTTTGGTTCTGCTCACTTCACTAAGCATAAGTTAATGCAAGTCTTTCCATACTTCTCTAAAACCTAACTTTTCATGATTTCTTACAGAAAAATAGTACTCCATAACTTGCTCAGTGATTTTTCAATTGATGGGCATACATTCAATTTACAATTCTTTGTCACTACAAAAAAAAGCTGCTATAAATCTTGTTGTACAAGTGGGCCTTTCCCCACTTTTGATGTTCTTTTTGGAATCCAGACCTAGTAGTGGTATTGCTGGATGAAAGGATATTGCTCTCTGGAATGTTAGTAATTTTAGATCTGGTTTAGCTTGGCCACCTTCAATTCTCTTGTTGCTCCATATATACATATATATATACACACACATATATATATATATATATATATATATATATATATATATACATATAAATATATATACACAATACACATACATACATACACAAACATATATATTATATATATACATATATATGTATATATGAATGCTGGTGTTTTATTTTGGTTTAATTTTACATCCTGTTACTTTCCTGAAATTGTTGTTTCAAGTAGCTTTTTAGATTATTTTCTAGGGTTCTCTAAATATACTATTATATCATCTGCAAATAGTGAAAGCTTTGCTTCCTCGTTTCCAAGCCTTATTCTTTCAATTTCTTTTTTTCTCTTATTGTAAACATAATATTTCCTTTTTAAAATTTTTCCTACTACCTGTTATGATAAATTTTCAATTTTCATCCAAATGCATAATGCACATTTTTAGGTTACATAATTTCCTTCCACCCTCCCTTCACACATCCTCCCATCAGCAGTAAATAGTCTGGTGAAAATTGTACATCAACATGTGTGCGAAATATGTTTAACGATTAGTCATTTTCTCCATGAGCATTTAGGATTAAAAGAAAAGAAAGAAAATCCTGAGGTAGGAAAGAAAAATAAAAGATATTTTTTTAAAAAGTTACTGTAGGGGTGGCTAGGTGGCTCAGTGGATAGAGCCCGACCCTGGAGTCAAGAGTACCTGAGTTCAAAATTGACCTCAGATACTTAATAATTACCTAGCTGTGTGACCTTGGGCAAGCCACTTAAACCCATTGCCTTGCAAAAATCTAACAAAAAAGTTACTGTAGTGTTCATTCAACTTTTGTAGGTTTTTATTTTATTTTGTTTTGTTTTTCTTACTCTAATTGTGAATAGCATTGTCCATAGTGGGTCTGCTAGGTTTGTCCTAGCTCTCTGAACTTCTGAAGGGAGCCACATCCATCAAGGATGATCAACTCACAATGTTGCTGTTAATGTGTACATTGTTCTCTTGGTTCTGCTCCCTTAGCTCAGCCTTAATTCCTATACTCATCCCATGCTTCTCCAAAGTCTGACCATTCATGGTTTCTTCTAGAACAATAGGACTCCTTTACATTCACATACTAGAACTCATTCAGTCATTCCCCAATTGATGGACATTCCTTCAATTTCCAATTCTCTAGAGCCATAATCATCATGAAATTATAATCAATTTATTTCATATCATCTTCCTAAGTAACCTCTAAAGAAATATAATTCTCAAGGACTAAAGTATCATGTAAATCAAAATCCCTTAAATACCCATTTATACCCAGTCTCTAGGTAA
The DNA here is from genome assembly GCF_037893015.1 of Macrotis lagotis. NCBI lineage: Eukaryota > Metazoa > Chordata > Mammalia > Peramelemorphia > Peramelidae > Macrotis > Macrotis lagotis. The sequence continues at coordinate 118,215,843 of NC_133665.1, forward strand.
ATTACCTTCAACTATCCCAATAGAAGAGCTAAAGTATCAGCTAAAGCATCATCACTTTCATGATCAATCTAAACCCATACCTTTTCCCTGAATATGCTTCTTTTAACTAACCTAAAATAAATACAGTCCTTTTGTTACAAGTATTTTGTTCCTGAATAGGGATGTAAACAGTTTAATGTTATTTACTAACATTTTTCTCCCTTTCATTTAACTTTTTACACATCTCTTGAATCTTATATTTGAAGAACAAATTTTCTTTTCAGTTCTGGTTTTATTAAAAGAGTGTTTTGAAAGTCCTCTATTTTTCTTAAAAATCCATCTTTTCCCCTCAAGGAATATGCAGTCTTCTTCTAAAGATATAAGGATAGTTTTTCATGATAATTTCCTGCATGATATTTTCCAGGCCCCCCTTTTTTAATTGAGGCTTTTAGGTAGATCTATTTTCTGAATTTTTCCCCTTTTTCCTAAAAGGTACTTTATGTTTTCTCCTATTTTTCAGCATTTTGATTTTCTTTGATGTAATCTTGGTTTCTCCTAGTGCCAATGGTTTCTATTTGTTCAATTCTAATTTTTAGGTTTTTATTTACTTTGGTTAGTTTTTGTGTTTCCTATTGCCATTGATTAATATTATTTATAAAAGAGTGGTTTTCCTTTTCTAATTAGATAATTTTACTTTTCGATGAGTTCGTTCCTTTTCCACTTTGTCATTTATGTTTTCCAATGAATAGCTTTCCTTATCCATTTATTCAGTTTTACTTTTAAATGAATTGATTTCTTCAATCAATTTTTCAAAATTTTCAACTAGGCTCTCATCTTTTCTCCATTTTCCCCTTCCACTCTTCTTTTGTGTTCAAATCCTTTCTGAGTTCTTCCAAGAGATTTTTTGGATTTAAGATCAATTCATACATAGGCATTTTGTCACTGCTTTCCTCTTCTGAGATGATCTTTTATTGTCCCTAACAGAATAGTAGCTATGGTTAGCCTTCTTTTGGTGTTTCTTTTTGCTCATTTTGATAGTTTAAATGTGCTCCTGGGGCACAGTAATAATATTTTTATGCTTGGTGCGCTCTAACCCCTGGCTTACAACTTGCCTATGGTGTTTCCTATGTAACAGTTTGTTACCTGCATTAGGGTAACCCTTGTTTATCATTTTCAAGTGATGATGCCTCTGCAGTTTTTTGTTCCCTTGTAATAGGGTAACCTCATCCAGTCCTTTTTGTTGAACCAGCATCCCCAGGGCTTGAACTCTATCATCCAAGCTGCGGTTGGGACCTTCACTGCTGGCCTGTTGCACCTCTGCCTTGCTTAACATTGACCTGAACTGTTCTGTGGCTAAGTGACTGCTTCTGACTTTCCTGTTCTTTCCTCTTTGCTGGGCTGCATTCCCCTTTTACCCAGGTGAGACAGTTCTTTACTGAAGTTCCTCTTTGATATTTAGAACTGAGAACTTGTTTCTTTCTTTTTTGTGGGATTTGTAGCTTTAGAATATATAGAGGCATCATTTAAAGTTTGTTTAGGGAAATTCTATAGGAACTTCCTTGCTTCATGATGCTATCTTGACTATGACCCAGAAGTGACCATAAAGCATATTCAAGAAACTAGAAGATACATCAAATTCTAAGACTTCTATTGATTTGCCAAGAGAGTCAGAGAAACAGAGTAAGTGGGAGACACAGAGAGAGAAAGAGACAGAGAAAGAGGAGAGGAGGGAGAGAGAGAGAGAGAGAGAGAGAGAGAGAGAGAGAGAGAGAGAGGCAGAGAGATAGGAGAGAGATCAAAAGAGAGAGACACATATACAGACACAGAGACAGAAGATGGAGTCTCTGAGCTCCGGAAGATTTACTCACAAATGGAGTAGTGATAGTGAGGTGTGCGCAATTCCTAGTAAGTAATAATGCTTTAATTTGGAATTGGCAATTAAAAATGTCTGTGTCAACCTTGCTTTAGCTCTAAATCCACAGTAGAAGGCTAAAAGGTTGTTGAATTGAATTGCCAGTCAGTTAATTTATGCTATGAATGTCCTGAGATGGAATGCAAATGGAATACAGTACTATTTCATGATTACAAACTCATATGGCCATTGTTCCCTTGTGTCCTCTAGCAAGATATGAGGACAAGCATTGAGGACAAAAATAACACTGAAGGTGAAATAAATATATTACATTAATCTGAGGTTTTGTGCTTGAGCAAATGATTTTAGCTAGAATTTAATAACCAAGAAGAAGAAAGAGATAAGGATTTTTAAAAACCATTAGAGCCTCTGATGTAAGCTTAATGAATTAGATTCTATGACATTGATGGATGGTATGCTTTGAGGAGAAAGTTTGAGCTACATTGTTCTTTGATAGTATAGTCATCACTTTAACAAGATTTTGAAAATACTAAAATAATGTAAAGTTTCTTAAGAAATAAACTCAAGGATATTTAATTTGACATGGGTTGTAACCCAGCAACAGATTATCAAGACAGTCTAATGTTTAGACTAACTAGCCTAAAAAATTCTTAATGCAATAATGTCTCCTATCTACTACATGTGCTTGAGTCATAAACACAATGAGGTGATGTCACAGATCATAGAATCATAGAATTTGAATCATGGAAGCCACCTCAGTAACCATCTAATCCAATCCACTGACAAAATGAATCCCCATTATTGTAGATACAACAATCTCTCACACAACATTCATAACTATTTTATGGGGGTAATGTTTCTAAAAGAGTCTATATCCAGTAAAGTAGGAAAGTAAATGATACAATAGGTATTTTTAATGCCTAATTAAATTAGGGGAAGGACATCTTGGATCTGGGAGAATTGTCCCAGAATGTGATTAAAGGTGCTCAAAATGTAAGGAGGATTTCACCTTAGGACAAAGCCCTATGGTCATTCCTTTGTTAGATCTATGAAAGGCAGAATCATGAACTACTTTTTTCTCTTCTCTTCCATTCACCACCAAACTTTATCCTATGAAGAATCCTTGGTAAAAAGTACTTTGTCGACCACGTTTTTCTTTGCTAGAACCAAAGGTGCAAAAAGCCGTGCGACTCAAATGTGCAGGGTACTTTCAATAAACCAATAAATAAGCACGGATAAAGGTATTATCATACACAATAGACTATCTTAATTGCATTTACACTTAAAAAATAGTACCTTAAAATTATCTGTCTTTTGGAGGAAATAGCATGTTTATAAATAGATATGTATAAGACACATGCAGAGTAGATGGAAGATAGCCACAGAGGGGAAAGCAATAGCTAGTAACAGGAATGACTTCCTATGTAGCTATTAATTTGTGCTGATTTCTGAAAGAAAAAAAAAGATGCTTAGACATGAAAGTGAAGAAAGAAAGTATTGTAAGAATGGAAAATAAAGCAAAATCACAGAGATTGGAGATGGAGCAATATGACTGAAGAAAAGAAATTGGTCTTGAATGGATGAATGAAAGGATGTAAGATAGAGTATTACTAATTATTATTCATTAGGAGTTTAGAGGGAACAGAAAGGGTTTTGGTATTCATTAATAATTTAGTTGGAATAACATTCTCAGAAATGGGGATAGAATAAAATATTTACAACTTTATAGTTACAATTCAAGTGAATCATAATTGTTGTCCTAATGCTTTTGAGCAAGATTCTTTTCTTTTCTTTTTTTTTTTAGGTTTTTGCAAGGCAAATGGAGTTAAGTGGTTTACCCAAGGCCACACAGCTAGGTAATTATAAAGTGTCTGAGACCTGATTTGAACCCAGGTACTCCTGACTCCAAGGCTGGTGCTTTATCCACTAAGGCAAGTAGCTGCCCCAAGATTCTTTCTATTCAAAGACTGTGTCACTAAAGAGTCATTTTAAAATCAAAAACAGACACCTGATCAATTACAATGAAAGTATATTCTCTACTTATCATACTAAGTCTAATAAGGGAACAGACATACTTATCATAAGGTTTTTTTGGGTCATTCCAGTTCCCATTAGAATTTTGCCTTTCTTATTGACAAAGCTAATTTTTCCAACAAGCTATTTATTCTTTTTTCATTTGTCCCTTTCAGGTGAATTACCCGTTCTTATTATTTGGACTTGTTTTTAAGGAGGAACTACTCCAAGCCTGAGGACTAGAAAACCAGATCACATGCTGCAAGGAAGAGTTGCTATTTTAGAAAGTTTTCCTTTAAACTACTTTTATCCTACAATAGTTTATATTTAACTAAAATTTGGCTAGGCACACCCAGATTGCCAAGCAAAGAGCTACTCTGAGGGACTTCTGAAGCACATTCAGTCTATTTAACATGGAGTCCTCCTCATTCTCTACCACATGAATAAGGGTAATCTCATTTGATTGGGCACCTGAATCACTGAAACTTTAAAATTTTTTCCTCCATAGTTTCAAGTCTAAATTTCCCCTCAGTTCAAGAGCTAGACACTCTGACTTCCCCCCAAAAAGCTCACTTACTAGACTAACTGCCTGGATAATACTACCTACAACCCTCGTTCCAAGATTATCATCTCTCTAGCTTTCAAATCATTGGGGAGTCACTTATGGCACCATAAATGACATTAATCAAGCCTCTAAATGGATTCAAGAATGATAGATGGAGCATTTTCCAGCATGGTCTGCCTCCAGCGGAGTGGGAGTGTTCCTAGGGCAGAAAACTGATACCCTGCATGTGAAGGCTGTGGGAAGTGGCAGGGACCAGTCTGAATTTCTCAGTTACAGGAGAGATCTGCAACATCAGGCCAGTTGGGAGGCTTTCAAAACAGGTTTTCCAGCCCTTCACTCGATTGGTGTGTCTGTGTTGGACACCCAGCTCAGACAGCAAGCTGTTAGTGTTCCCAACCCGGAAAGTCTCAATCCAGTGAGTAAGCCACTGGCATTCTCAATGCAGTCAGTGGGATGACCCAGTGAGTAAGGGCCCCTCCTCTAACACAAAAAGCTTGTGTCAACTTACTTGATTTATTTAGAATAAGTAAGAAAAGTCAGAGGAAAAATTGGGAATATAGAAATTTATCTTTGAGATAGGGATGGTTCAAACACCATCTCAGAAGAGGATACCAGAAAAAAAAAAAAAACACTACATGTGAAGCTGAATAAGAGAATAAAAAATGGTGTAGAGTCCAAAAAGACTTCTTGGAAGAGCTCAATAAGGTTTTTAAATATTAGATAGAAAAATTAGGGTGGGGAATGCAAGAAAAATTCCACATCTTGCAAAAGGAAGAACAAAAATTGACTGAAGAAAACAAATCCTTTAAAAATATAATTTGGGGGGCAGCTAGGTAGCCCAGTGGATAGAGCACCTGCCCTGGAGTCAGGAGTACCTGATTTCAAATCCGGCCTCAGACACTTAATAATTACCTAGCTGGGTGGCCTTGGGCAAGCCACTTAACCCCATTGCCTTGCAAAAGCCTAAAAATATATATAATTTGGATTAGGAAAATTGTTAGTATAAATTTATCAATAACAAACCTATCAGAAATCATATGATTATATCAATAGATGCACCCCTTCTTACTAAAAGCACTAGAGAATGGAGGAATAAATGGATTGTTCCTTAGAATAATAAGCATTATCTATCTGAAATCATCAACAAGCATTATATGCAGTGGAGATAGGCTTGAGGCATTCCCAATAAGATTAGGGGTGAAGCAAGAAAACCCATTATCACTACTACTATTCAATATCATGTTAGAAATGTTAGCTTCAGCAATAAGAGAAGAAAAAGAAATGGAAGGTATTAGAATTGAGAAGGAATAGACAAAGCTCTCACTGTTTGCAGGGGACATTATGGTATACCTAGAGAATCCTAAAAAGTCATCTAAAAAAACTACTAGAAGTAATCAGCAACTTTAGCAAAGTCTCAGGATATAAAATAAACTCTCATAAATGCACAACATTTCTATATATAGCTAGCAAGATACAGCAGAGTTAGAAAGAGAAATCCCATTCAAAGTAAATTCAGACAATGTAAAATACCTGGGAGTCTACCTGCCAAGGCAGACTCAGAAACTTTTTGAAAACAGTTACAAAACACTTCTCACACAAATAAAATCAGATTTAAATAACTGGGGAACATCAGCTGCTCATACATAGGTAGAGCTAATATAATAAAAAAGACAATTCTACCAAAATTAAAGTATTTGTTTATTGTCCTACCAATCAAAATTACAAAAAAAAATTACTTTAATGAGTTAGAAAAAATTGTAAGTAAATTCATATGGCAATATAAAAAGTCAAGAATTTCCAGGGATTTAATGAAAAAAGTACAAAAGAAGGTGGCTTAGCCTTGCCAGATCTAAAACTATATTATAAAGCATCAGTCTTCAAAACTGACTAGTATTGACTAAGAAATAGAATGGTGGATCAGTGGAATAGAGTAGGTGCAATAGCAGGAAATGATTACAGTAATCTGCTGTTTGATAAACCCAAAGAGTCCAGCTATTGGGATAAAAAACTCTCTCTTCAATAAAAACTGTCAGGAAAATTGGAATTTAGTATGGAAGAAACTTGGATTAGACCAACACCTCACACCCTGTTCCAAGAAAAGATCAAAATGTATACAGGATCTAGACATAAAAAACAATATTACAAGCAAACTAGGAGATCAAGGAATAGTTTACCTGTCAGATCTATGGAAAGGAAGCAGTTTATGACTAAGGAAGAGATGGAGAATATCATTAAAAGCAAACTAGGCAATTTTAATTGCACTAAATTAAAAAGCTTTGCACAGACAAAACCACTGTAACCAAGATCAAAAGAAATGTAGTAAACTGGGAAACAATTTTTGCAACTAGTATTTCTGACAAAGATCTAATTTCTAAAATATACAGACAATTGAGACAAATAAAATAAAAAAAAAACCCAAGCCATTCCCCAATTGACAAATGGTCAAAGGATATGCAAAGGTAATTTACAGATGAGGAAATCAAAGCTATCCATAGTCATATGAAAAATTGATTTAAATCATTACTTATTAGAGAAATACAAATTAGAGATATGACCAGAAAGGACAATGATTAATATTGGAAAAGATGTAGGAAATCTGGAACATTAATACAGTGTTGGTGGAGCTGTGAACTCATCCAACCTTTCTGGAGAGTAATTTGGAATTACACCCAAAGGGCAAAAAACTGTGCATACCCCTTGATCCAGCTATGCCTCTATCTACTGGGTCTATACCCTGAAGAGATTATATAAAAGTGTAAAAACATCACTTGTACAAAAATATTCATAGTAGCCCTGTTTGTGGTGGCAAAGAATTGGACATTAAGTGAATGTCCTTCAATTGGGGAATGGCTTAGCAAACTGTGTTATATGTAAGTCATAGAAAACTATTGTTCTATTAGAAACCAAGAGGGATGAGAATTCAGGGAAACCTGGAATGATTTGCATGAACCAATGCTGAGAAAGATGAACAGAACCAGAATAACACTGTACATCCCAATAACATAGGTGTGATGATCAAGCTTAATGGACTTGCTCATTCCATCACTGCAACAATCAGACATGATTTTGGGTTGTCTGGGGTGGAGAGTACCATCTGTATCCAGAGAAAAAATTGTGGAGTTTGAACAAAGACCATAGACTATTACCTTTATTTTTTTAATTATCTTATTATGCAATTTTGCTATCTCTTATACTTTATTTTGCTTCCTTAATGATATGATTTCTCTCAAATCACATTCAACTAATATCAATATATAGCATGGAAACAATGTAAAGACTAACAGACTGTCTTCTGTAAGGGGTGGGGGGAGGGAAGCAAGATCAGGGGAAAAACTGTAAAATTGAAAATAAATAAAATCTTTCTTTTATATATATATATATATATATATATATATATATATATATATATATATATATATATATATATATAAAACCTGGCAAATGCATAAACAAATCAAAAGAACAAAAGTTCCTTTAACAATTGAATTGACCAAATGGAAAAGGAGATACAGAAACTAATAGGAGAAAATAAAACCTTAAAGAGCTAATTGGGGCAAATGCAGGCTAATGACTGTATGAGACATCAAAAATCAGTCAAGCAAAAATAATAAAAAATGAAAAACACAGAAAAAAATATAAAATACTTCATTGGAAAAATAACTGACCTGGAAAATAAATACAGGAGAGATAATTAAAGAATCATTGGACTACCTAAAAGCAATGATTTAAAAAAAAAAAGAACTTGGACAATATTTTTTTTAGGTTTTTGCAAGGCAAATGGGGGTTAAGTGGCTTGCCAAAGGCCACACAGCTAGGTAATTATTAAGTGTCAGAGAAAGGATTTGAACCCAGGTACTCCTGACTCCAGGGCCTGTGCTTTATCCACTACGCCAGCTAGCCGCCCCCTGGACAACATCTTTCAAAAAAATCATCAAGGAAAATGATCCCCAATAACCTAATACCAGAGCATAAAATTGTCATTGAAAGAAACTATGGATCACCTCCCAAAAATGATCCCAAAATGAAAATACTGAGGACAATTGTAACCAAATTCCAGAGTTAGCAGAAGAAGGAGAAAATCCTGCAGACTACCAGAAAGGCACAATTCAGATATGAAGGAGCTACACTCAGGATTATGGAGGACTTGGAATTATCAATCTTGAAGAATTAAAGAGCCTCAATATGATATTACAGAGGGCAAAGTAGCTTGGATTTACACCTAGAATCAACTATCCTGCAAAATTGAACAAACTCTTTAAGGGGGAAAGATAGACATGTAACAAAATAGGTGACCAAAATTTTCCTGATGAAAAAGCCATAGTTGAACATGAAATTTAATCTCCAAGCAATAGATTGAAGGCATGTATTCAAAAGGTAAGCAGGGGAAAAGAAAAAGGTTGTTATTCAACAAGATTGTTCTGGTTATATCCCCACCATTGGAAGAAGATATTCATAACTATTGAAAATTGTAAATCTATTAGAGAAAGTATATGTAGGCTAAAGCTATGGGATGGATTTGAAAAATTGAGGCAATAAAAAGGCTATTGATATGGGATAGGAGGAACGGGGAGGCAGAATGCAGTGAATGATATCACAGGAAAAGGTGCAAAGGACCTATTAAAGTAGAGAGAAAGAAGGGAGGAATGAGAATTATTTGAATCTTACTTTCATTGGATTTGACTCAAAAAAGGAAAATATCCAGTTGGGTTTAGAAATTTATCTTACCCTTCAGACATTAAGAGGAGAAAAGAGTGAAGGAAAGGAGGGACTGCAAGAAGGGAGAGAAGGAAGGAGGAGGAAAGTAGAAAAAAGAGAGTAGGATATTAGAAGAGGGAAGATTGAGGGAGGCAGTATTCCGAAGCATAACATTGGTTAGAAGGGACAGAGTGAATGAAAAAATGTACATATGGAGGAGAAATAGGATGGAGGGTAATAAAGAGTAGTAATGATAACTATGAATGTGAATGGGATGGACTCTCACATAAAAAGAATGCATTAGAGTGGATAAAAAACCAGAATTCTTCCAATTTTTGTTTACAAGGAACACATTTGAAGCAGAGAGATGCATAAAGTGTAAAGGTACAAGGCTGAAGGAGCATATATTATGCTTCAGCTGAAGTGAAGATGGCAGTAGGAAAACAGCCTCTCTTAGGTTCTCTCCAAAATATTTCAAAAAATCTTAAAATTATGACACTAACTAAATTTTCAAGGGACAAAACTCACTGAAAGATCTATTGAGGCAAATCTCAAGCCCAAGGTAACCTGGAAATTAGTGGGAAGGCTCTCTTCCATGAAGTTGGAAGGGTGGCATTATGTCAGAGCAAAGGAGCGAGCTTCAGTCTTCTGGGAAGAGCCCAAGATGCCTGCCAGCAGAAGTAGTTTCCTGACCTGATACTTCAGGGAGTACCAAACATAAGTTGGAAGATCAGTTGGATGACCTCTGCTAGAGGGAGAGCGAAGCCCAGGCCAGTGTGGTTCAGAGTAGCTGTAGCCCTCAGTTCATCCCAGATCCCAAGAAATAGAAGCAGTCCTATGGAGCTGCCCAACAGGACACATCCAGTAGTTGTACACTGAGAGCTCAGCCCATGAAAAGTAAGGGATTGGAGGGAGACTGCTGAGGTCTGTCCTCTGTCCCTGGGATAGGATGCTGGGGATTTGACCACAATCAGATCCTAATCGCAGCCTAGGACCCCAGAGTCATGAGCTTATGACCATTCAATAGACCAGGAGAACAGTCAGAGCCTCACATTCTGAGGTCTTTGCAGGGTTGTCCCAATAATACTCTAAAGCTCAGAAAGCACTCCAAAATCAGACACAGGCTGGGGAAATAGGAAAACAGGAAAAAAAAAAACCTGACCATAGAAAATTACTTTGATCCCATGGAGGATCAAAATGCACAATATGAAGATGAGAAAGTCAATTTATTGCATCTAAAGACTCCAAGAAATATAGAATTTGGGCTCAGGTTATGACAGAGCTCAAAAAATATTTTGAACATAAAGTAAGGGAAGCAGAGGAAAAAATGGGAAAAGAAATGAGAGAAATACGGTAAAAACATGAAAATTAAGTGAGCAGCTTAGTCAAGGAGATCAAAAATAAATGCTGAAGAAAATAACATGTTTAAAAGCAGTTTAGGTCAAATGGATAAAAGAGTTCAAAAAGTTATTGAGGAAAAGAATAATTTAAAAAGCACAATTGACAAGATGGAAAAGGGAGATAAGAAAATTTTCTGAGGAAAACAAATCCTTCAGATTCAGACTGGAACTAAAGGAAGCTGATGACTTTGTGAGAAATCGAGAAACAATAATTCAACACCAAAAGAATGAAAAACTAGGAGAAAATGAAATATCTCATTGAAAAAACAACTTATCTGGAAAACAGATCCAGGAAAGATAATTTTAAAATTATTGGGATACCTGAAAATCATGATCAGGAAAAGAGCCTTGACCTCATTTTCCAAGAATTTCTAAAGGAAAGTTGCCCTTATATTCTAGAAGCAGAGGGCAAAATAGAAATTGAGAAAATTCAATCTCTTCCTGAAGAAGATTTTAAAAAAAAACAACCCCCAGGAATACTATAGCAAAGTTACAAAATTGTCAAGTCAAAGCAAAAACATTACAAGCAGCCAGAAGGAAACAATTCAGATAACATGGAGTCACAGTCAGGATTACCCAGGACTTTAGCAGCATCTACATTCAGGGCTCATAGGGCTTGGAATATAATATTCTAGAAGGCAAAGGAGCTTGGAATGCAACTGAGAATCATCTACTCAGCAAAACTGAACATCCTCTTCCATGGAAAAGATGAACTTTCAATGAAATGGGAATTTAAAACATTCCTGTTGAAATGAGCAAAGTTGAACAGAAAGTTTAATCTTCAAGTACAGCACTCAGGTGAAGCATAAAGAAAGTGGATGAGAAGGGTAAATTATGAGGGATTTAATGATGATGAAATGCATGTATTCCTGCTTGGAAACATGATACTGATAATATTCATATGAACTTTCTCATTTAATAGAGCAGTTAAAAGGAGGTTTTATAGATGAGGCACAGGAGAGAGCTGAGTTTGAAGATATAATATATTGTAGAAATGGAGTTAATGGCTAAAAGGGAAATGTAATGGGAGTAAGAGAAAGGAGAGGTAGAATAGTCTCAGATATTTCATATAATAAGATCCTTTTTTATTACAATCAGCTATTATAATGATATGGAAGGGGGAAGGAGAGGGGGAATGAGTTAATATAAGAAAAATGATAATCCTACTAAAATTAAATTGCTTACTTAATACCATACAAATCAACCTACAAAAATTACTTTACTGACCTAAAAAAAGTAACAAAAATGATATGGAGGTAAAAATATCAAGGAGTTTATGAAAAATGCAAATTAAGGTAGTCTAGTCATAAAAAATGTAAAATTATGCTATAAAACAGCAGAAGTATTTGTACTGGCTAAGAAATACCTGGAATAGATTAGTTACAAAAAAAATAGTAGTGAATAGTTTTTACTGTTTGATAAACCCAAAGAGTCCATCCTATAGGATAGAAACTCACTCTAACAAAAATTTCTGTAAAAAATAGAAATAGTATGACAGAAACTAGATGTAGACCAACATCTCATACCCTATACCAAATTTTAGGATTTTAACATTAAAGGGGATGCCACAAGCCAGGTAGTAAAATAAGGAACAGTTTTTCTCCTATCTATGGAAAGGGAATCAGTTTATGATCATATAAGATATAGTAAACTTTATAAATTTAAAATATTTTATATAGTAAATTTATAATTAATAAGTTGGGAAACTTTTTTAAATTACTGATAAAGGATCTGATAAAGTATAAATTCTAAAATTTCTGATAAAGGATCTGATAAATTATCACATAAAATATATAGAAAACTGAGAAAACTGAGTCAAATTTAGAAGAATACAAGTCCCTCTCCAATTGATAAATGTTCAAAAAATATGAACAAGCAATTCTCAGGTTAAGAAATTAAAATTGTCTTTATAGCCATATAAATGCTCTACATTGCCATTTATTAGAGAAATACAAATTAAAACAACTTTGGTACCAGCTCACACATATCAGATTGACTAAAATTACAAAAAAAGAAAAAAGAAAATGAACATATTTGGAGGTAATATGGGAAAACTGGGACACTAATGTATTGCTGGTAGAGTTGTGAACTTATCCAACTTTATGTAGAGTAATTTCAAACTGTGCCTAAAAGGCAATAAAACTGTGCCTACCCTTTGATCCAGCAATATTACTACCAAATACCAATACCAAAGAGATCATAAGAAGGGTTAAAAAACTTCCAGTATAAAAACATTTATAGTATCTCTTTTTGTTGTGGCAAAGAATTGGAAACTTAGGGGAAGCCCACCAATTGTGGAATGACTGAAAAATTATGGCATGAGAATATGATGCAGCATTATTATTCTATAAGAAACCATGAGTGTTTATACTTCAGAAAAGTCTAGAAATACTTACATGAACTGATGAGTGAAGTGAGTTGAACCAGAACACTGTCCACATTAACAATGACGTTGTGTGATGATCAACTTGCTCATCTCAGTAGCACAATTATCAAAGACAATTCTAAAGGATAATTGATGGAAAATACCTCTATCTTTAGAGAAGGAACTGTGGAGTCTGAATCCAGACCAAAGCTTTCTATTTTCAATTTTTAAAATGTGTTTTATATTTTATAATTTCTCCTCTTGTGTTTTTTCTTTAGATTCTTTTTTCACCACATGATTAAAATGGAAACATAATTATACATGTATAAATCTATATTATATTATATTGCTATCTGTAGGGGAAAAGTGATTGGAGGGAGAAAAAAAATGTGAAACTCCAAACATTATAAAATCATCATTGAAAAGTGTCATTGTATGTGGTTGGAAGAATAAATATATATATTTTTTAATTAAAAATAAAAATAATAAATAAAAGATGATAACAGTCTCTGCCCTTCAGGAGTTTATATTCTAATGAACTTTGCATGAGAATCAAATCTCATGTAAGTTCCTGAAATTCTAAAGTAAGTTTCATCTAATGCTCTACTTTTACTATAGACTCTACTTTTCAACATTCAAAGCCATTACCATAAACAAGTTTTTATCTAATTGTCTTTGTTGTTGCCCAAGAGTTTGTCTCTAGGTCTTCACTTGTGTGGCTACCTTCCCCTTCAATCTATAAACTCACCAAAAATCATAGATCCTGTTAAAATGCTCATTAGCAATTCAAACATTCCAGCAGTTTTTTTCTAGTTTTAAAAAATGAATCTAAAATAACAAAACATTACTTAACAGAAGGTTCAAGTTAGGGATTATAATTATTTTGTATAATATGTCCCCTTTGGGACTTCAAACAATAACATTAATTCAAATTTCTATAGCACTTTAAGACTTTTAAAAGGTTTTCCTCACAATAAACATGTGAGTTAAGACACAAGATTTATTGTTTTCACTTAATGAGAAAACTCAGATTCAGAGAGCTAAAATCACTTACCTAGGTTTATAGAATCAATAAAATCCAGAACTGAGTTCAAATTGGGGAGACCTCAAACTCCAAAATTGATGTCTCTATCCATTACCCTATGCCCAACATAAGCTTCTGTTGTAAATATATTTTGCCTAGTTGCCACAAGTCGCAATGGTTTCCTATAGGAGAAAAGTCTCTGCTGAATTCTTTCTACCAGCTGAGGCATCTAAATGGGACAGTAGATTAGAGTTGCTGCATTTTTCAGTTAGGAAGATTTGAGTTCAAATCCTGGACTGGACAAGTCACTTCAGCTCTTCTTGTCTTTGGTTGCTCATCTATAAAATGAGGATTATGAAACAACTGTCTCTCAGATTTGCTATGAGGATCATATAATATTTATGAAGTGCTTTGAAAATCTCAGAGTACTATATAAAAGTCAATTATCAGTAGCATTAATCATTGTACCAATAACCCATTCCTGGTTTCCCTTTCTCATTAGTTCTTTTAGTTGCCATGACTCCAACACTTTAGTAAAATCCCACTAAGAGTTATGATATTAGAGATCTTTTCCTTTCTTGGGAAGCTTTTAAAAATTTTAATATCATTTATTCATTAAATACAGATGTATATATATATATACATTTATGTTTGTATGTTTCTATGGAAATATATATGTAGACATACAATATATAACAGCTTCCCCATGTAGAATTCCTGTTAATGGTAAAGGATAGATTAACCAATTTGCACAAACTATAATAAAACAGAAAAGGCAGCAAAAAAATTTTTGATCAAATTTTAGAATAAACATGGGTAAACTTTGTTTTGAGCCACTATGGTCTCCCACTGAGGGAGACAAAATGATATAGTGGAAAGTTTCCTTGTTCTAGAGAGAGAGAGAGGACTTGGGTTCTGATTCCATCTTTGTCACTTACTACCCTTGTGACATTAAGTAAGCTACATAAATTTCCTAGCCCTCTATTTCTTCATCTGAAAAATGAGAGTTTGCAGTTTCATGGCCTCTGTCATTCTTTCTACCACTAGACTTCAATCTTTTTATCTCTTCAATGAGCCTCTGTCCCACAAGATCTCATCTGTATGAAGGAATGGTCCTCAATGGTGTTGGAGGATTGACAATATGACAAATGCTTTGTATCCTCTGAGTCTGTGAACCTACTCAAAATCCTGAAGCCCAGACTTAAGAAAAAAAGTGGTTTCATCTCAGCAACTTTTCTGAGGAAACACTCAGGGAAGCCATAAGACTCAGATATCTTTTTGTAATGGGGGGAAAAAGCTTATTCACTTGAGGGAACAATGTTTTTCAGTCATTTTGTAAAATGGTTGCTGGTTTGAGGGATTTTGTACTAGCTTCCCTCTTTCCCACCACAAACAAATAAATCACTCTCAGCCCAGCTTTTCATTTGTGGCAAACTTGCCAACCTGCCCAGCTGAAAAATGGGAGGGTTTATTTTTCTTTCCCTT
Organism: Macrotis lagotis; assembly: GCF_037893015.1. Taxonomy (NCBI): domain Eukaryota; kingdom Metazoa; phylum Chordata; class Mammalia; order Peramelemorphia; family Peramelidae; genus Macrotis; species Macrotis lagotis. Next base: position 118,231,242 of record NC_133665.1, read on the forward strand.
TAGTGAGTGAAGCATTAAGTTCGAAATTGCCTTTGGTGACAAATTTCTTACATTCCTAATCCCTCACAGAAATACCTTGGTGAAATACAAAAGACTGAAGGCTTAAAAGAGAAAGGCAGTTTCAGTCCCGTAAATAAAACTCAGGGTGAAAAATAGAAGCAGACACATACACCTACCCCCCAGGGGTTTATACAGGGTTTAAATGATTAAACAAAATAAGATAAAACACAATCTGGTACCAACTTCTCCTTACTGACTAAAAGCATTTCTCTCAATTCATTTTTCCTAGATGCATCAGTAAAATGCTAGGAACTAGAAGAGGGATTCTTTTTGTGGGGGGGCGGGGAGGAAGGAAAAGGTTCAATTGTCAGCAGTGGACTTATTCTGCTGTCTTTAAAGGAGCAAAGTCCTTCAAACTTTATAAAAGTTCAAATTGATGTGTGCTTATTCCAGTGTTCTGTTATTTCAAGTCTAAAACTAATGAAGAACATAGGATCATGAAGATAAAAATTGCAAACACCTGTATTTGAGTCTAGTTCCTTCATTTTAAAGCTGAAGAAAATGAGTCCCAGAGAGGTTGTGCCATGTTAAATATGCACAGGTAACAAGGGGGAAGAGTTAGCCTGTCTATCCAGTTACTCTGACTCTGAATCCTTCTGATTTGGTTTGCTATTCTGATCATCTCACTGATCATGTCAGTCCAAAAAATTACTTTATTTCCCAATCCTTACCAAAAAATTTCCAAAAATATATTAGTCTTTGTTCTCAATGAATAACAAAACCATAATTTTATAGACTATTATTGTGGAATATGTCTCTAATTCATGACTTAGATCATAAATCCTCTCTATATTTGCTGATGTAGATGGTCCAGGACAACAGACAGAATATGCCCAAACATAAGACTTATCCTGAAGTTCATTTCCTTTAGGCATGATTCCTGATAGTTTGTTTAATTTGTCTCTTTTTCCTAACAATGGATTGTGAAAAATCAGTTTGGGTTATTCATCAAATTCAATTAATTAAAGTTTTATTGTATTGAATTGTATTGTATTGTATTGAAATATAGGTTGTATGAATCATTCAAATGTTTTTTAATCAAATTAATTAACCAACAATCATTTAATATTTATCAATTGTTAACCAATATTTACCAGTTGTTTTGCTACTTACTGTGCTTTGTCTAAACTAGCAAAGTTTAGACAAAATTTAGTTGTAGATTGATTAAAGGAGGGAGGCAAGATATAGCATAATAGATAGGATGATAGTGTATGCTTATAGTTTTGCGTTATGTGGGTTTTTTCTTCAGACTTGGGCATGACAAAGGTCTATGGTTTCCTCGGATGTAGGAACTTCTTTATTCCTCATATACCATCATGCCCTATATTATAATAATTATTTTTCAAAGTAATCTGAAACAGAGAAAGTAAGTTATTTGAAAGGTAAGTGGCCACACAGCTAATAAGGTTTAAAGTCAGAATTGAATCCAAAATTGAACCCCAGAATCTTGTGAATTTAAAAAATTTAAATAATCTACCTTTAAGGAGCTTGCAACATAGCCAGTGGAAACAATGTCTTCAAATATAGGTGGAAACAAAATATACCAAAAATAAATAAGATTCTGAGGCTTTAGCATCAGTAACTACACAGGATATAAAGACTTTTTTACTGATAGTGTTTCTTGACTTAAGCATTGAAGGAAACAATGAGTTCCAAGAGAAAGAAGTAAAATGAGAGACTGCTTCAGATATTGTGGACAACTAGCAAAGATATGGAGGTAGTAAATGCAATTTATTGAATAGAGGAACTATATTGTCACATGATCAAATCTGTACTTGGGGGAATCACTGGCAGATATGTGGAGGATGTAGAAAGGAGAGAGGACACAGGGGAAACTTATTAGGGCTCTATTTCATTAGTACGGGCAAGAGTTGGCAAGAAATTACACAAAGTTGGCAGCCATGTGACTGGAGAGAAGGGAATCAATTTAAGTGATTTTGTTGATACAGGAAGAATGAGATTCACTAAATGATTTGATTAACTGGGGTGAGCAAAATTGTGGAGTCAAGAATGACAGCAAGGTTGCCAACCTGAGAATCTAGAAAGTAGTATTTGAAAAATAAATAAAAAATGTCCATAAGAACAAGAATTATAGTAAAAATATTAAAGTTAAGTTTGGACTTGTTGAAATAGGTATGGGGAATTATTTTCAAAATGTCAATTAGTTGGTCATGTTGAACTACAGTTTAAGAAAGAAATTAGAACTTATATATATTAGAACTTATATAAATATTAGAACTTATATAAATCTGGTAGTTGTCTGAAAGGAGATATAATTAAATTGATAGAAGCAGAAGAAGTCAATAAGATAGAGCATATGAAGGGAAAGGGAAAGCCTTTGAGGACACGGTTAAGATACATAATACAGAGATTAATTCAGGAAATGAGACTGAGAAAGCAACCAGTCAAGAATGATTCAAGAAACCTGCATTAAAAGAGGATGTCAATAGAATCAAATGTTGCAAAGAAGTAAAAAGCTATGAGTATTGAGAAAAGGCCATCAGATTGGGAAATTAAGAGAAGACACATTAATTTCTTAATCAATATAGCTATATTAAGGACATAATATGTGTCACTGTCATAATCACTGGGAATACAAAAGGGGAAAACCCAATTTCTGCTCTTAAGGATTTCATAATCTAAATTTGGGGGGGATAATAAGGAATATATGGGAAATAATTAACAGAGGGAAGACACTGGAATTAATATGGGGTGACAAAGGAATCATGTAAAATATTGAATTTTAGTTGGGTATTTGAAGGAAGCAAGTAAAACCAGTTAGATGGCAATGATAAGGGATAGCCAGAGAAAAGAGATAAAGAATGCTTTTTTTTTGCATTACAGTCAGGAGGTCAGTGTCACTGGATCAAAGAGTATGTGAGAGGGAGCAAGATTTAAGAAGATTGGTAAAATAAGAGAGAACTAAGTTATGAGGGGCTTGAAACATCAGAAGACATTGTATTTGACCCCTGAGCAATAGGCAATCAGTAGAGTTTATTGAGTGGGAGAGTGATGATGTGGTCACACTTGCACTTTAAGAAAATCACTTTAGTGGTTGAATGGAAGATGGATTAGAGTGGGGAGAAACTTGAAGCAGGAAGACCATTACTTTGGTCTCAGTACAGTCTCAAGTGAGCAATTAATTCAGAAATCAGTTTTTATAGAGGGGTAAAGAGTAATAGAGAGAAGATAAAGAAGCAGCAAAGTTTAGACAAAATTTAGTTCTAGATTGACTAAGAGAAGGACAGTATATGCTTTTAGTTTTGGGTTATCTTGTTTTTTTTTAAGGCCTGGGTGTGACAAAGGTCTGTGATTTCCTTGGGTGTGGAAACTTCCTCATTTCTCATAGATCATCATGCCATTTTATTAGTTTTCAAAGTAATCTGAAACAGAAAAAATAAGGGATTCAGAAGGTAAGTGATGACACAGCTAGTAAGGTTTAATGGTGAGATGGAACCCAGGGTCTTGTGAATTTTAAAACCCATCTTCTATCCTCTAAACTAGATGTATCAAACTCAAATAGAATGATAATTGGGAAGATGGCACATATTAATTTATAAAATCACAAATCAACATTGTCAGTGTTGTATTAAACATTCCCCAATTACATTTTAATATTTCAGGAATAGTTGAAAACCTCTACAATCAAGCTTATTCCTATTTTTTACAGCAAGAATATATATTCTTTTCAAATTTGACCAGATTACTAAGAATATTTTAATCATACAAGGTTTTTTTAATTTATGGAAAAAGCATAAGACTGGTGGTCAGATAACTATAACATCATTGTATATGGAGATACAGGAACCTTACTGATAAATTATTCCAATTTCCACTTTGTACAGATGAGATCCAAGTTCCAAGGTAAATGAGGAGTCTTGCCTAAACTAGGCTTTCAATCCAGATTAAAAAAGTCACTGATGGTGTGACTTCATAGAAATTAGTTTCCCCATCTGGGATTCTAGCTTTCTCATGTATAAAATGAAAAGGTTGCTTTTTGTTTTGTTTTTGTTTTTAATCTAAGAGCCTTCCAGGCCTAAGTTTCTAGAAATCAGTGAAATTTTCTGTTCAGAATTTAATCTGGATAGTATATAAAAACCATTTCTAATGATTTCCATAAAATACAAAAAGCATGTAATTTAGAGACAAATTTTTGGATATGCAGGTTAAAGGTAAGGAACAATAGTTTTTCACTCACTTAAACTTGTTATTTTTGTGAAGAAGGACCTCTGTGTAGATAAGAATATTCAAAACTATATCTGTATATCACAAATCTAAGACTTTAGAGGTCAGTTGTTATGTTTTCTAATGCCTACAAATTCCCTTTTGTTTGTGATTCCTTACTTGCTAGAATCCTCATTAAGTATGATATTTTGCATAAATCTGACTTTATTTCCCCCAAGGACATGGTACTTTGATTATCTTTAGAATAAATACAGAATAAAGCCAGTGAAGGGAGATGAAATCAGTTGCTATATTTGTACTGCTAATGTTATTATTTGATACAAATTTTTCATATCTATAAAATGTTGAGAAAAACCAAGGATTGTTCAAGTGCAGATATGTATGAAAGATTGATGTTTCCAGTACTAATTAAAAACCAATATCATTTGATTTTGACAGAAGAAGTTTGGGTTGCCTTAGATTAGGCACTTTCAGCAAAATGAATCAATCATGAAAAAATATTAATGAAATTTTGTAATAGATACATCAGACTCAAAATTACTTTTAGAGGTTAACTAATATCTTCCTTTATTTCCAGTAATAATTTCTTGGGGATGGAAGAAGGATATATATTTTTAAACCTGATCTGTGATTTTATCAGTATAAAGAAAATCTCTCCACAGACACAAATTTACAACTTATCTGTAGTTGAAAGTTTAGTTGTCTGTGCATTGAGAAGCTAAGAGACTTCTATATGTACATAAATATTAATTTTCTTCTCAGAATCATAGATTTTAGGCCAGAAGGGACAATAAAGGTCATCTACTATAATCTATTTTGCAGAAGAAAAAAAAAAACAGACTCAGAAAGGTTAAGGAACTTGTGAGTCTGGGACCAGTGTAGATGTGGCATGCTGTCATTTATCAGAAGCATGTGACTCCTGTACAGGGACTGAACCCCCAGGTATTGTCTGAGGTTACTTTGAATGGGATTTCTTTTTCTAGCTCTTTCTGCTGTATCTTGTTAGTCATATATAGAAATATTGAGGATTTATGAGGATTTATTTTATATCCTGCTACATTGCTAAAGTTGCTAATTATTTCTAGTAGATATTTAGATGACTTTTGGGGATTTGGGGGGATTTGGGGAGACATCATGTCATCTGCAAAGAGTGAAAGTTTTGTCTCCTCCTTCCCTGTTTTAATATCTTCAATTTCTTTTTCTTTTCTTATACTTGAGGCTTATACCTGAGGCTAACATTTCAAATTCAATACTGAATAGTAGTGGTGATAATGGGCATCCTTGTTTCACTCTTGATCTTATTGAGAATGCCTCAAGCTTATCCCCATTGCATAGAATTCATGTTGGTGGTTTCAGATAGATACTGCTTATTATTCTAAGGAACAAACCATTTATTCTTACACTCTCTAGGGTTTTTATTAGGAATGGGTGCTATATTTTGTCAAAAGCTTTTTCAGCATCTATTGATATTATCATATGATTTCTAATAGGTATGTTAATGATACAATTAATTATACTAGTAGTTTTCCTAATAGTGAACCAACCCTGCATTCCTGTAATAAATCCTACTTGATCATAATGCATTATCCTGGTGATAACTTGTTGTAATCACTTTGCTAAGATTTTATTCAAAATTTTTGCATCTATATTCATCAGGGACATAGGTCTATAATTTTCTTCCTGTTTTAGGTATCAGCACCATATTGGTATCATAGAAACAGTTAAGCAGAGTTCCAGCTTCACCTATTTTTCCAAAGAGTTTATATAGAATTGGAACCAATTGTTCCTTAAATGTTTGTTAGAATTCACTTCGAAATTCATCTGGCCCTGGAGATTTTTTCTTAGGGAGTTCAATAATGGCATGTTGAAATTTTTTTTTCTGAAATAGGGTTATTTAGATTTTTAATTCCCTCTTCATTTAATCTGGGCAACATATTTTTGTAAATATTCATCGATTTCACTTAGATTGCCAAATTTATTGGCATATAGTTGGGTAAAATAATTCTGAATTATTACCTTCATTTCCTCCTCATTGATGGTGAATTCACCTTTTTAATTTATGATACTAGTAATTTGGTTTTCTTCTTTTTTTAAATCAAATTGAACAGAGGTTTATCAATTTTATTGTTATTTTTTCATAAAATCAACTCTTGGTTTTGTTTATTAGTTCAATAGTTTTCTTGCTTTTGATTTTATTAATTTTTCCTTTAATTTTTAGAATTTCCAATTTTTATTTAATTGGGAGTTTTAATTTGTTCTTTCTCTAATTTTTTTAGTTGCATATTTAATTCATTGATTTCTTCTTTCTCCAATTTATTCATGTAAGCATTTAAAGATACAATATATCCCCTGACAGCCACCTTGAGTGTATCCCATAGGTTTAGGTATTTTGTTTCATTATTGTCATTATCTAGGATGAAATAATTAATTCTTTCTATGATTTGTTGCTTGATCCACTCATTCTTTAAAATGAGGTTATTCATTTTCCAATTAGTTCTGGGTCTATAAATCCCTGGCTCAGTATTGCTTATGATTTTTATTGCATTATGATATGAGAAAGATGTATTCACTATTTCTGCCTTTATGCAATTGATCGTTAGGTTTTTACATCCTAGGTACATGGTCAATTTTTGTGTAAGTGCCATGTACTGCAGAAAAAAAAAATTATATTCCTTTCTATCCCCATTCAGTTTCCTCTATAAGTCTATCATATCTAGGTTTTCTAACAATCTATTTAGCTCCTTAACTTCTTTCTTTTTCATTTTTTTATTCGATTTATCTAGATCTGATAGTGGGAGGTTGAGGTCTCCCACTGGTAGAGTTTTGCTGTCTATGTCTTCCTGTAGCTCTTTTAACTTCTCCTTTAAGTCTCTGGATGCCATTCCATTGGGTGCATACATATTTAGTATTGAAATTACTTTATTGTCTATGGTACCTTTTAAGAGAATATATTATCTCTTTTAAGACTATATATTTTTGTAGCTACTTTGTCTAAGATAAGGATTGCTACCCTTGATTTTTTTCACTTCAGCTGAAGCAAAATTTATTTTGCTCTAACCATTTACCTTTACTCTATATGTTTCTCTCTGCTTCAAAGGAGTTTCTTTTAAGCAGCACATTGTAAGATTCTGGTTTTAAATACACTCTGCTATTTAATTGTGTTTTAAGGGAGAGTACATCCCATTTACATTCAAAGTTATTGCCCTCCATGCTATCTTCCTTTCTTTGTATTTTCCTCTTTTATTCCCTTTATCCATATTCCCCAGGGTTTTGTTTCTGAATACCGCCACCTTCAGTGTGTTTGCCCTCTTATATCAATCCCCCCTCCATTTTATTTCTCCTGTCCCTTTTCCACTTCTTCCCTTCCTTCTGTTAGTTCCCCTTTTTCTCCCCCTCCCCTTCCCCCTCCCCTTTTCCACTTTTAATGCTTGAAAGGTAAAATAAGACTGCCTAAGTTAACTTTAAGACAGGTCTGATGTGATGTAGTTTCAGGAGGTTTTCACCTCCTCCCTTCTTCACCTCAATTACAATAGGTCTTTTGTACCTCTTAAGTTAATGAGATTTACACCATTCAGTCTCCTTCCAACCTCCCTTCTCCTCACTGCCCCCCCCTCCTTTTAAGGAGGATCTTTTTTAAAGCATTCTATCTGAGTCAAAGAAAAGTTATGAGTGTCCATCACTTCTGCCTATGTTTATTCTCTCTAATAGAGTTACAATTCTCAAGAGTTATGGGACTTTTCTCCCCAATGGGTGTATAGCCAATTTCATCTTTTGTGGATAGCAGTTTTTTTAAACCATTTCATATATCTCTTGAGCCTCCTGATTGATGTCCAAATTTTCTTTTTAGCTCTGGCCTTTTCATCAGGAAATGTCAGAAGTCTCCCACTTTCCATCTTTTCCCCTGGAAGAGAAGACTCAGCTTTGCCAGATAGTGGATTCTTGATGGTATTGCAAGCTCCCTTGCTTTTCAGAATATCTCATTGCAGGCCCTTTGGTCCCTTAATATTGAAGCAGCCAGGTCCTACATAATTCTTACTGTGGCTCCTTGGTATTTAATTCTTTTTCTCTCTGGCTGGTTGTATAATTTTTTCTTTTATCTGATAGTTCTGTAATTTGGCCACAACATACCTTGGTGTTTTCATTTTAATATATCTTTCCAGAGGGCATTGATGTATTCATTCAATAATTGGTTTGCCCTCTGCTTCCATGCTATTAGGGCACTTTTCCATAACTAAATCCTGTAAAATAAATCCAGGCTTTTTTTTTTCTTCTCATCAGTGATTTCAGAAAACCCTATAATTCTCAAGTTCTCCAGGTTTGATCTGTTCTCAAGGTCAGTTTGATGATGAGGTATTTTACAAGTTTTTCTATTTTTTGATCTTTTGGTTTCGTTTAACAAAATCTTGTCTCATGAAGTCATTAGTTTCCGCTGATTACATTAGTTTTTTTGAGAAGATTTTTCTTCAATTATCTTTTTCAACTCCTTTTCTGGTTAGTCAATTCTATTTTTGAAGGACTTTTCTATTTGCCCAAGTGTAGTTTTGAGAGAATCATTTTATTTTTGCATTTGCCCAATTGAAAATCTGAGTTATTTTCATTTCTCCAATTGTATTTTCCAAGGATTTGCTTTCTTGTTGCAAGATGTTAAATTTTGCAACATGTTAATTTTCTCCTGAGTTTCTTTTCCCAATTTTCCCAATTGATTTTTAATCACCTTCCTTATTTCTTCAAGGAAGTCTTCTGGATTGGAGACCAATTCATATTCTCAGCAGCAGTGCTAGATTTCTCTAGGTTAGAATCTGTCTCCTCCAAATATTTCTCCATTGGCCTCCCTTATAGAAAAGCCTTTTTTCATCTTTCTAGGATCTTGTGTTGGGGCAGGGAGCTGGCTCTGAGAGTTTTGCTTTTGGATATCCTAGAGACTTTGTCCATTTGCTTTAGTAATTCCAAGGGCTGGCCAGTAGATGGTGCCTTCTCTGAGTTTCTGGAATTTCTCTGGAGTCCTCTGCAGCAGGGTCTGAGTTGATCTTGAACACTGGCCTGGGCCCTGGGGGAGGGAGTTAATCAGAGTGAACTCTGTTGCCCTGAGCCGGTGGGTGGGTTGTTTATTATTTGTTCTGGGCAAAGGGCTCTGCAGAAAGTATGGAACTCAGGTCCCATGGCCAGATGGTTGTTCTCCAGGCTTGCTCTGAGACTCTGTGCTGAAACTTATCCTCCATTAGTTCCTCCCCCCCCCCCCCCCGTCCTCCCCCCCCAAAGACTCTGCAGCTAAAGTTGATCTCGTACCTGCCACTCATGGAAGTCTCTATGGCTGAGGCTGGCCCTCTGGCTACCCCAGTGGCTGTCCCCAGGCTGATCCTCTGCTCTCATCTCCAGGTTTACCCACAGTCCCCTGAGACAGACATTTTTAGTAGGTATTCTTCTCCTAGCTTCTCTTTCTGGGCTTTGTTGATCAAATTTCTGTTAAGAGGTTTCCCTCACATTATTTTTGAAGGGAAAGAGGAACACTTATCACAGTGCCTGTCTTCTCTCTGCCATCTTGGCTGGAAATGCCCGAGAACTGCATTCTTAATAGTTTCTTATCCTTTCTTAACTAACAACCTCTATAAAATTTAAGTTTGTGACTGAATCTTTTAGAATCTGTCTTCTCTAAAAATAAAATTTATATTAGATTATACTTAGTTTTTTATGTCCATTATTACAGATTCTAAGATAGAAGAATCATTTCTTTCCACCATTGCCTTTATTTCTGTTTCAGCAACTAGTTCCTTCTTTGTGATCAGAAAAAAAGATTGAGAAACATAGATGCAATCATTATTTTCCCTAACTTTTTAGGAGAAAACATTAAGATAAACCCAAATTTTTAGCTACTTTGCTTGTCAGTTCCATTGTTAGAAGGACACAAATCTCTCACTAACATTAATTAAGATTTATTTATTTATTGTTGGCATTCATTTATTATAAATTTGAGTTAAAATTTTCTCTTTTCCTTGCAGAACTCTATTACATATTGATAAGACAAATATTATTAAATCAATTATATGGTAAACTCATATAATATGCATATTGCAAAAAAAGACAAGTACAAACACAGCAAAAAAAAACTCTTCAATCTGCATTCAGATTCCATTTCTTTCTCTGGATGTGGATAGAATTTTTTATCGAGTTATTTGGTCAGAATATCATTTAGAGCTGATCAATACATAATATTCCTGATACTGTGTACAATGTTCTCTTGGTTCTGCTTACTTTACTTTGTATAAGTTCATAGAAGTATTCTAAGTTTTTTCTTTCTGAAAGCATCCTGCTTGTGCTTTCTTTTTTTAAATTAAAAAATAATTTATGAATAAAACAAGCAATTTTATAACATAGCACTATTTTAAAAACAAGAACAATTTACTATTCCTTTCAGGTATACAGTATAATGATCATTACATTTCTTTTTTTCCTGTTTTTCTTCTCTCCCTGCCCACTCTAATGATGTATACCATTAAATTCAAATCAAGTATATATGTTAGTGTATGTATGTATGTATGAATGTATGTAAAAAAGAGGATTTTCTTTCTCAGTTGTACTCTATCTCCACTGAGGCCCCTTAAACTCTAGAATTTGCCAGTTTTGTGATTTTCAGAGTATTCCTTTTTATTCCATATTACTTGTTCTCCCAAATTCTGAAATTCTTTGCTTGTTCATTTTACAGTCATACTAATGATTTCATTGAATCCACAAAGAGAATCTTATCTTAAGAAATGGGAATTGGAGACCTGGGGGGGACACAAGTCAAGTATGAGGGAATAGATTTAGAGAAGACATTTCATAATAAGATCTTGAAGAGAGCAAGGACAAGAGATGATCCACTCAATGAGGGATACAGGGAAATTATTAACATAAGAAATACTTCTATCATTGCTGTCTCCTGAAGTATCTGATGTTTGGATTTGATTTGTTTTTAATTTTTGAAAATCTATTTTTCCCAATTACATATCAATATAGTTAACAGCATTCATTTTTGTAAGATTTTGAGTTCCAAATTTTTCTCCCTCTCCCTGCCATCACTTCTTCCAAAAATGGTAGGCAATTTGATATAGGTTTTACATGTGTTATTATGTAAAACATTTCCATATTAGACACAGTTTTGAAAGAAGAAACAGATAAAAAGATAAAAACCTGAAAAAGAATGAAATGTGCTTTATCTGCATTCAGAGTCCATCAGTTTTTTATCTAGATGTATATAGCCATTTCCCTTCCTGAGTTCTTTGTACTAGTCTTGGATTGTTATTTTGCTTCGAAGTTCTAAATCATTCACAGTTGATCATCAAACATTGCTGCTGATACCATGTACAATAGGTCCATGTCCAGAAGAGATTGTTAAAACATGGGAAAAGGTGACATGCTCCTAAATATTCGTAACTGCTTTTTTTTGGAAGTGGCAAATAATTGGAAATTGAGGGGAAGTCCATCAATTGGGGAAAGTTTAAACAATTTATGGTACATGAATACTATGGAATATTATTGTTCCATTAAGAAACCATAAGTGGTCACTCTAGAAGCAAAGAAGGAATTACAAGATCTAATCTTGAGCAAAGGGAGAAGAACCAAGTGAACAATGTACACATCAACAACATTGTGAGATGACCAACTTTGATGAATGCAGCTGCTCTCAGTAATTCAGAGAGCGAGGAAAACTGTATTAGACCAGCTATGGACAAAGTTATCCCAATTCAGAGGAAGAAAAAAATAAAATACAACAAAACAAAAAAAAAATCCTTCAGAACCTGAGGAACAATACATTCACCTTAAAAAAAAATTCTCACATATTTCTTTCCCATAAACCTAATTCCTCAAACAAAAAAAATAGCTAACTTGTAAACATGCTTAACACAAATGTGTGTATGTGTACAATGCTAACTTGACTGTTCACTGAAATGAGGAGGGTGGGAAGGCATGATGGAAGGAAGTTTTGAAACTTAGAAATATGCATAGGTATATGAATGAATATTAAAAAACTTTCATAATACGTTTTTGGAAAAGTAAAACATATATTAAAAAAAGAAAGAAGGAAAAGTGATTAGAACATTTCTTCCTATGCCTAGAGATAACTTTGATTTCTTTATCTGAAAACTACCTGCTCATACCCTTTGATCATTTATTCACTAAGTACTCAATATATTTGAGAACTGAGGCTTTCATTAAACACTTGCTGTGAAAATTATTTCCTAAACATTTTCTTTCCTTATAATATTATTGCTATTGACTTTGTACAACAGCTTTTTATTTTAGTATAATCAAAATTATTTACTTAACATTTCTCTTTTAATTTTCTTTATTTTTTATTTGATTTTTTGATTTTTACATTTTATTTGTCTTCCAATTATATACAATAGTAATATGTACCCATCATTTTTTGCAAGGCTCTGAATTCTACAATTTTCTGCCTCCTCCCTTCCCTCCCCCCAAATGCTGTCTGACAGTCTTTACATTGTTTCCATGCATACGTTGACGTAAATTGAATGTTATAAGAGTAAACATAAGAATAAACTTAACCCCCCCCCCAAGAAGATGGAAAATCTCAAGAAGAGAGAGAGAGAGAGAGAGAGAGAGAGAGAGAGAGAGAGAGAGAGAGAGAGAGAGAGAGAGAGAGAAATGTACTTTAGTCTGTGTTCAGATTTCAATGGCTCTGTTTCTAGGGTGAGTTGCTTTCCCTATCATAAGTCCACCAGAGAAGTTGCTTCAATAGTTTTCCCTCAGTTGCTATTACTAGCTGTACTTCCACTCTATTTCTCTGCACTCTCATTTATTCTATTCTCTCTCTCTCCTTTCATCCTGGCCCTGTCCAAAAGTGTGTTGTATCTGAGTACCCTCTCCCTCGATCTTCCCTCTCCTATCACCTGTTTCCCCCTTCCCTACCCCCTATTCCCACTCATTCCACCCACTTCCTTCTATCCTTCTCCAGGGCAAGACAGATTTCCTCACCCTATTAAATGTGTATGTCATTTCCTCCCTGAGTCATTTCCAATGAAAAAGAAGAATCACTCATTCCCCCTTGCCTTCCCATCCCCTCCATTGAAAATGCGTTTCTTTTTTTTTACTCTTATGTGAAATCTCTCGACTTCTTCTTCATCTCCTTTTCCTTCCTCCCAGTACTTTCCCCCATTGCCCATTGACTCCATCCCTCTACCACATCATACAATTATATTCTTCACCTTCTTATGTCCTGTCTATATATGCTCCAACAGCTCTTATGAATGAGAAAGTTTATATGAGTTATCAATATCTTTTTTCCCATGCAGGAATACAAACAGTTCAACATCATTAAGTTCCTCATAATCAGTCCTTCTCTTCCAGCCCCTCTATGGTTCACCAGAGTCCTGTACTTGGAGATCAACCTTTCTGTTCAGCTCTGGTCATCTCATTAGGAAAGTTTGAAAGTCCCCTGTTTCATTGAAAATCCATCTTTTCCCTTGAAAGAGAATATTCAGTTTTGCTGGGTAGTTGATTTCCAGTTGTGCACCAAGATCTTTTACCTTCTGTAATATCATATTCCAATCCCTATTAGTCCTTAATGTAGATCGCTGCCAGATCCTGTGTAATCCTGACTATGGAGCCTCGGTAGTTGAATTGTCTGTTTCTGGCAGATTTTAGAATTTTCTCTTTGATCTGGGAGTTTTTGAATTTGGCTATAATATTCCTGGAAGTTTTCTTTTGGGATCCCTTTCAGGGGGTGAACGGTGAATTCTCTCAATTTCTATTTTACCCTCAGCTTCTAGGATCTCAGGGCAATTTTGCTGTATTATTTCTTGAAAAATGAAGTCTAGGCTCTTCTCCTGGTTGTAGCTTTCAGACAGTCCAATAATTTTCAAATTATTTCTTCTGGATCTGTTTTCAAGGTCAGTTGTTTTTCCAATGAGATATTTCTGTGCTGAAGCCATTGCTTTTTTTCCAACCCCCAGTTCCTGGTGAAACACACCTTTCCTGTGGAGCTTCTAAGTTATCTTGGACTGCAAAAACGTATCACTCAGTCTTTCTGTGGGTTCTACCCCTCTAAATTTTGGCTAGAGCTATCCTTTGTTTTTGGGGGTTTAGGGGGTCAGAGTTTTCGTCAATTGCTGCTTTCATGCTGGCATCTTGGCTCTGCCCCTTCTTAACATTTCTTAATGTGAATTCTTTAATTTAATACCAATTTTGTGTCCTAGCAGTATTTGTCAAATAGTGAGTTCTTATCCTAATGGCTGGGGTCATTGGATTTGTCAAATACTAGGTTGGAGTGGTCATTTACTACTGAGACTTGTGTACATAATCTATTCTACTTATCTACCACTCTATTTCTTATCCAGTACCAAACAATTTGGATGATTATTGCTTCATAATGTTGAGAGCTAATATTGCTAGGATATCTTACTTTGTATTTTGTTTTCAATAAATCCCTTGATATTCTTGATCTGTTTTATTCCTGATGAATTTGGCTATCCATTTTTCTAACTCTCTCAAATAAAGTTTTTTGAAAGTTTGAGTGGTATGAGTACTGAAAGAAATTTAATTTTGGTAGAATTGACATTTTCATTATATTGTCTCAGTTCACCCATGGGCAATTCATTTTTTTCCAATGATTTAGTTGTGATGTTATTTATATTATATGTTATCAAAGGTTTTTTCACTAAAAAACAAACTAGATAATTTTGATGACATTAAATAAAAAAAGCTTTTGCACAAACAAAACCACTGCAACCAAGATCAAAGAAATGTAGTAAACTGAGGAACAATTTTTATAACTAGTGTTTCTGACAAAGGACCCAGTTTTTTTTAGTTTTTTGCAAGGCAAACGGGGTTAAGTGGCTTGTCTGAGACCCGATTTGAACCTAGGTACTTCTGACTCCAGGGCCACTGCTTTATCCACTATGCCACCTAGCCACCCCTAAAGGACCCATTTCTAAAACACATAGATAACTGAATCAAATTTATAAAATAGCAAGCCATTCCCCAATTGACAACTAGTCAAGGGATATGCAAAGGCCATTTTCAGAAGAGGAAATTAAACTTATCTATAGTCATATGAACAATCACCCTAAACCATTACTGATTAGAGAAATGCAAATTAAAGCATCTCTGAGCTACCACCTCACACCTCTCAGATTGGTCAATATGACTAGAAAGGATAATGATCTATGTTGGAGGGAATGTTTGGAAATTTGAAACACTAATAAATTGTTGGTGGAACTGTGAACTGATCCTACTTTTCTGGAAAGCAATTTGAAATTATGCCCAAAAGTCAATAAAAGATGTTCAGACCCATTGATCCAGAAATACCACTACTGGGTCTGTATCCTGAAGAGATCATCAAAAAAGTGTAAAAAGCCCCCATGCACAACAATATTCATAGCATCTCTGATTGTTGTGGTAAACAATTGGGAATCAAGGGGGGATGTCCATCAATTGGGAAATGACTAAACAAATTGTGATATATGTATATGATGGAACATTATTGTTCTATTAGCAATCAGGAGGGTTGGGAATTCAGAAAAGTCTTGGAAAGACTTGCATGAATTAATGCTGAGCCAGAGAGCAGAACCGGGAGAACATTATACACCCTAACTACAACATGGGGGAATGATCAAACTTGATGGACATGCTCACTCCACCAGTGCAATGATCTTGGACAATTTTAGGGGATTCATGATAGAAAATGCCATCTGCATCCAGATTAGAAACTATGGAGGTTAAATGAAGACCAAAGATTATTGTCTTCAATATTTTGTTAAAATTTATCTTATGTATTACTATTGCTTTGCTATCTCTTAAGATTTCCTTACTTATGGATGTGCTTTCTTCTCTTAACACATTCAAGTTTGATCTAGGTGTATCATAGAAACAAATGTAAAGACTATATCATATTGCCTTCTTTTGGGTGATATGAGGGAGAGAAGGGAGGGAAGGGGAAAACTGTAAAAGTCAAACTGTTACAAAAATGATTGGCAGAAACTACTATTTTATATAATTGGAAAACCAATGAAATATTTATATAATTAAAAAAATCCATAGAATTTCTATACAATAAGATTAAAATTCAAGAGATCATGTTAGAAATATAAATTACAATCAAAATGCAACTAATATTTTTGATTAATCTACCAAAATTTTCAAAATAATGAATTCATGTTCATGCTTGAGCTTTCCCAGTATTATAAAAATTCAAATACTACAAAAAAGTTAACTTACAGATTTAATGCCATGTCAATCAAATTATTGAAAAGATATTTTTCATTATTTGATAAAATAATATTAAATTTAATTTGAAGAAATCAAAGTTTTAGAATAAAAAGAGAAATAATGGGTAAAGGTAAGAATAGTGGCATATAAAGCTGCCAGACTTCAAGCTATGATATAAAGTACAAATCATCAAAACCATTTGGTATCAGTTAAAAATAATTAGATCAATAGAATATGCTATAAATGTGAAACAGAAATAATGGAATTCAGTAATCTGATATTTGACAAAAAGGAAAATATCAATCATTTCAGAAAGAATTCAAGATTTAATAAGAGCTGCTGTGAAAATTTAAAAGGAGTCTCAGTGGTGTTAAGTAAATTACTTTATCTCTGTGGGACTAATTTTCCTTCTCTGTCAAAAAACATTTGATATCAAACTTGGTTAACTCTAAGATGCATTATAATTCTAGTCACTTAGATGACTCCATGGATAGAAAGTAGAATATGGATTTAGGAAAAACTGAGTTCAAATACAGCCTTAGACATTTGATTGATGTTTAAGTCTAGGTAAAACACTCAATATCTAAGTTATCTCATCTGCAAAATTGTAATAATAATAGTAACTACTTCCAGGATTGCTATGAGAATCAAATGATATAATATTTGTAAAAATGTTAAAGAATAATATATACTTTAATTATTATATCAATAATAATAAATTTCTAATTCTGTAAATAAACATGAACAAAGTTATAAAACACAAACCTTGTGTTCAATCAACATCTGGCATTATAAATAGGAAAATATATAGGAAAAGCCATAAAAATAAAGTGGAAATAATCATTTTGGAGATCCAATGTACTACTCATTTATTTTAATGATAAAGGTGATAACCAAATTTAGTCAAATATTTCTTAGTCAATTTATCTTTTATATGAAAATGAAATATGATTTTTCCTTTCTTCAGGACAGTGAGAGAGGAGAAAACGAATCAAATTCTTTGCTTCATCTTGCTTCATTTAATATTGCAGTAATAGTCTATCTCAGATGGACAAACCTTTTTTTTCCAAGTACCCATGACAAATAAGCAAATAGCAATGAATAAATGGATAATTCACAGTTGTGTTTGTTCTTATGCTTGATCAGTTAAGTAACTAAAGAAATACATAATCTACTACCTATCCTTTGGGACTGGACACATCTGAAGAATTGCATCAGATGGTGACAAGTTCATACTGCATCACTAAATATACTTCCATTCTTTTTACATCAGATTGGCTTGAATAAGGTCAAGGAGATCAAAAGCATGGAAATCGTGATGAAGAATGAATTCTTAGTGAAACCTTGATTGCCCTGGAAATGAACAACAATAATCTCCACAATTTTATTTTAACTAAAAACACTTGGATACTTGGAAAAAAGCATTTCTTCTTTACCTTGAAGAATGGTTGATCAATACAAGACATACTTAATTACAATATTTAGCTCAATCAAGGAGCATAGAATTTTTGACATCAGTCATTTCCTATCTTATGCATTTGATATATTAGGAATAACAACAGGGTGTCTAAGCCATTCCACAGTTAATAACTATAACAACGTTTTAATACTTTGCTATCACTTCCAATGGATCTGTGATCTCATTGGTGTGGGTACTCCCTGGTATTGTACTGGCTGCAGTTGACCTTCTCAGAATGTGGGGACTCTTGTCCATATATTTTTACAAATTCATCACCAAGTACTTTCTCTAGATATCACAATATTGCTTGCCAGCTATGGTATAGCACAACTGTCCATCAGAAACATTTTGCTTTTGCTCCTTGACCTACCATCCTCCTTTTCCATTCATACCCTCAACTTATTTTGCACAATTTTTTGTTGGCAATTTGATGGTTCCTACTCATGTTCACTGTGCTATGCTCCAGTGACTTTTTGTTGACCCACAACTTTAATTCTTTGTAAACTGCAATATTTCACAGCTTACAAATGATATTGTAATTACCAGAAAACTGCTGATGTGGAAAAAATGGGAGAAGTTTGGGGCAATTAACAGCACTGGACAGTTTCTCAATGAAATCCAATTTATTTTCTTCCCTCTGCTCAATTCAGTATTTAGCTCATGTCTACCCAATGTCTCTGCTGATGACAAATTTACAAATGATTTGCCTATTCAGGTGCATATGTGGACAATAGAAAATGAGTAAATATATATATATATATATATATATATATATATATATGTATATAAACAAATATATAATACTTTATCCTTTCAAAGAACTTGATATCCATAAGACAACTGATCAGTGAAATTATGTATCCTGATAGTTTAAATTTTCAATCACAAGATACAAATAAGGCAAGTTAAGGAATATTAAATAAGTTATCAAAGCTTGAGCAGTTAGTATAGTCTTAAAACTATCATGTTACTCTGAGCTATTTGGACAATGTAGGTCTTATGGGAAGGGAACTATAACTTAGATTTACTTACCACTATTCAAAGTTTCACTCCTAACCATCTCAATTGTACTCTTCTCAAGTTGCAGGTGTGTTTATGGGTTGCATTATCAGGAGAAGGAGAAGAAGAGGAAGTGGAAGAGGAAAAGATAAAAAAGAAGATAAATTTCTACCAAACTATTAATTATACACAAAATACTTTGCCTCTACTATTTCATATGATTCTTATGGCAACCTTTACCTAGATGCTTTTATTCTCATTTTATAAATTAAGAAATTGAGTTTTTGAAAGATAAAGTGAATTTTCTGGTAACATATATCAAGTAAATGTTTTGAGGTAATTTTAAGATTTGGGTCTTTCTGACTTCAACTCTGCACTGTACTATGTCTATATTTGTAGGTTCCCTTATCCCATGCTTTTACCTCTATTACTTGTTTTATCTAGTTCCTCTTATAGAAACTTTGATTCCCCTCAGAAGATGCATCCTTCTCACCTTCTCAATATATGAATCATCTTTTTTTCACGTTCCCCTGAAACACTCAGACAAAAGGAAGATCGTATTGACTCATTGTTCTTCATTGCTTCCACAGCTCTTCCATCAGTATCATCTACCACTTTGAACTTCACTCTACTCATCTATAACCACCCTAGCTATATCTTCATTGTGATTGTCTACCATTCCCTTAGTCTCTACAAGGGCTTCATAGACTCATCGAATTCTAGGATTTGAAAGGTTTTCTTATCCAATGCATGC
The DNA here is from genome assembly GCF_037893015.1 of Macrotis lagotis. Taxonomy (NCBI): domain Eukaryota; kingdom Metazoa; phylum Chordata; class Mammalia; order Peramelemorphia; family Peramelidae; genus Macrotis; species Macrotis lagotis. The sequence goes on from NC_133665.1 coordinate 118,250,903, forward strand.
CTGAAAAAAAAAAAAACCTGCTTCAACATCACCTGCAAGTTGCCATTTTGTCTTTTTCTGGAAACCCATCAGTGAGAGAGACTTCAATAGATATTAAAAGTACCCCATTCTGCAAAAGGCACTATTTGTTAGGAAGTTTTACTGACATCAAATCTAATTTTGAAAATTTGGTACTATTATCATTCCCACCTGCAGTTATCTCTCCATCCAAGATAGTAGCAATCTCACCTTAAAGATTCTTCTGCCTGTTTATTTCCACTTCTGATTGGTGAGTTCCTGCATAGGACCACTATTTCTGGTATTTCACAAATGGTCCTGTATATCATTGACCACTGGTCTTCTATCACTATTCATGACTCTCCAGACTTTTTCACTTTGTAACAATGTGGGCACACTCCCACTTTCCTTGCTTTTGAGTTCCCTTTTATTTTGTGTCTTTTCTCATTAAAATAAAAGCCCTAGAGGGTAAGGACCATCATTTATTTTTCTTTACTTTTGCTTAAATTGGTACAATACTTGTAACATAATAAACAATAAATTATCTATTCTCTCTCTCTCTGTCTCTCTGTCTCTGTCTCTCTCTCTCTCTGTCTCTCTCTCTCTCTCTCTCTCTCTCTCTCTCTCTCTCTCTCTCTCTCTCTGCCTTTCTTACCTGTTTGTCAGCTTTCTTCTGAGACCAAATAAAAGCTTTCTATTTTTTCTTTTTTTTTTTTTTTTACAAAATTGAAGGGATGTCTATGAATCAGGACAAGTTGAAATCAAATACTTTTATGCTATTAAATGATGAAAAGTTTCAGAGAAGCTGAAAATGGCATACAACATAATACAAAATGAAGTTAACAGAACCAGAAGAATATTCTACATAGGAATAGCAATACTGTAAACTATGATTAACAATAAATTCTTGAAGCAATACAATGATCCAAGATAATTTCAAAGGACTCAATGAAAAATTCTGTCCTCCTCCATAAAGAGAACTGATGAACTCTGAGGGCAAAAATGAAGAACAATTTTTCACTTTGTTTTTCTTGCTTTTTATCAATATGTCCAATATAGAAACATGTTTTGCCTGTGTTCACATGTATAATTGTTATCATATTGCTTATCCTCTCAATGGGTAGTGGAGGGACTGGAGAAAAAGGAGAGCATTGCAACTAAGTGTTAAGTGAAAGTAAAAACATAAATACTAATGTTTTAAAAAGAACTTTTCCCACTTGATAATTTTTCAGAACTTGGAATATAATTCATAGATCTGAGATACTTCAAGGAATTTCAGAGACCATCAGCTCAGGTAGGTCAGGCAATCTAGATAATATTCAAAGGAAATAAGTGAAGAAATAAAATATTTATCCTCAAGTCACAGAGGTAGTTACAGAACCAAGATATAAAGTTCTCTGACTACAAATCTGAGTCATTCAAGTGCTTCCAATATCAACTTGAAAGCTTTTTTCTTTCCTTTGACTAAACTTCCTGATTTAATTCAAATGATTCAAAAAACCCTGGATGGGTAAACTGCTTTTTGCTAGACATGCTTCAGTCTCCCTTCCTAAAACAGATTGCCTAGAAGTGAACCACAGTGCCCCATATGTGGTCTAACAAGGTTGGAGTCAAGAGGGACAGTCACCTCTTTATTCCATAGTTATGTCTTTCATGTGTTTGTTTCTTGAACTACAAAGTAATAAAATTAAACTAGATGGTTTCAAGGATCCCTGACAATTCTGAATCTATGATCTGGTAATGCCGATGAAGCCCAAGATCCCATTCACTTTTTTTGTATATCACATCATCGTGCTGATCCACTTTTCTTCACTCCTCACCTCATATCAGTTGTCAAAGTTTATCAATTGTACCATAACATTTCATCCCCACTGCCTTCACTCCACTCTAAAGAGAACATCCCCTCAGTTCATGTCATTTCCACTGATAACATGCACTATAACAATAGTTCTCTAAGTGGACTCCTGGAATCCTGTCTCTCTTTCTATCCTCCTCAAAATAGACATTTTCCCCTTTCCCCTGAAATTCAGATTTGATCTTATATCACTCTCCAAGAAGGATCAGAAGCTTCCTGTTGCTTCCATGGTAAAATACAAACTCCTCAGCTTAGCATTTAAAGATGTTTTGAATTGATCTTCTGTCCATTTTTTAGTCAATTCACATCCTTTCCTTCCAAGCACTCTATCTAGTTTACTATGGTAAATTGGCATTCACTTTTGCATGTGCACAACTTTGCACAGGCTATCCATGATTGCAATGAATCTGTCTTTACCTCAACCATTTCATAATCCTTGAAAGTTCAGTTCATGCACTGCTTTCTATGGCAATTGCCTTCAACTGCTACCCCTCCCCCCCATTGTAGGTAATTTCTCTTTCCTCAAAATATCTTGTATTTTCATATGTGCTTACATGTAAGTTCCTCCACACCACTCTTGAAAGGAAGGGACTCGTTCTTTTTTTTAAATTTTGCATCCCCAATGCTTTGCATTAAAAATGCTTTGAAAGACCTTAATATGTTTCTTGAATTGAGAATTAAGTCTAATAATGATGAGACACACTTCAAAGTATTTCCCTGGTGTTAGTGAATTCTTTTATTTCTCTTTTTGAATTATGAAGAATAAAATCAAAGTGTCCCTAGCCTAGAATAAAGTTTATTGTGATATTATGAGGTAACACTGAAGTTCATTGTGAACTGGCTCCAGTTTAATTATAATTTAAGACTGACAAAGAGTAAAAATAAAAAGAGGCAGCTAAAAGTGAATAGAATAACAACCCTGGGGCCAGGAGGACCTGAAAGACACTTGACCCTTACTACCTGTTTGACCTTGGGCAAGTCACAATCTCAATTCCATTATGTAATTCAACAATACTGAAAGTGTAAATGCCCTTGAAGAAAAACACAATGACAGACTTACTTCTATTTCTATTTAAATGATTGCCATGGAAACTTTCCCAGAGCACAAGTTTTGATTTAGGGAAAGTGAAAGAGAAAGCAGGCTAAGTAGGAAGGCAGAGGATTCCTAAAGCTAGGAGAGGTAAAATGGAGTTGCAAAAATGGTAAAGGCTTCAAAAAGGGAAGGCTAGGGACAATAAAAAGAAAATTAATTTTCAAATTTTTGCCAAAGGCTGTACTTTCTCTGAGTATTTTGTCCATGTTTTTATAACCTTATGAATATGAATTAATTAGAGCAATTATTTCCATTCAAATTAATTCTGGTGACAGGTGGCTAATTTACTATTTCCCTACAATTTCAGCTTACTGTAATAATATTTTGGGATACATTTGACCAAAAGAAAAAAAAGGATCTTGCAATGAATTCTTCTGTAGGCTTCGTTTATAATTAGGAAAAGACAAATTATAAATTGGGACTGAGAAGTATAGATGAAGCTGTAATATTTCAACAAGTCATTTTAGTTATTTCCTGTTGCCAAGTAGTATTGTATAACTGAAGAATTTTCACAAACAAAGCCCAGCAGCATTCAGGCAGGAAGAATAGAATGGTAGCATGTCAACAATGACCTTTTCAGTGAGGGATGGAAAGAGGAAACAAGTCAAGATCAGGGCAGAGTATCAGAAACCTAATGCCCCAAAAGACTTTTCTAGCTAAAGAGATTGTATATAATTTACATCTCTCAATATGTTGAGTATAATGGTATCCTTTTGAGCTGACGTGTAATAGGAAGCTCAACTTCCTTGTGACGTGTTTGGACAGCTTCCAGATAGGACAATTCACTTATGGAATTATGTCTGAGTCTTTGTAGATAGCTTCCCCTAAACATAGCTTCAAACAAATGAATTCAAGTTAACATGTTTTAAGTCTCAAGGTTTATAGGAACATATATATATATATATATATATATATATATATATATATATATATATATATATATATATATACACACACACACACACACACACACACACACACACACATATATACACATACATGTAAATTAGAAGGAATATTAGAGTCCAACTATTCCAAGCACCTCATTTAAGGAAACTGAGTCCCATGAAGATGAAATGACCTGTCCAAGTTAATAAAGATTGCAAGTGAAAAACAACAACAAAAAAAGGGGAGATTTAAATATAGGACTTCTGACTCTAAATTCACGTATCTATTTTTTTAAGTAATTATAAACTAGGCCTGCAATGAACTTGACAAGACCTTTTTTATCTTTTGGTCTAAATATATCTAATTATCTAAAATAATATTGAAGCAAGCAAAAAGAAGATATATAGTATTTCAGAATCCCTATCACCAGTACTAATTAAAGTGGGAATAATTCTCTAATGAAAGTAAAATTTACATTTTAAAACAAGGATGAAATACTCAGAACCTTTTTATTGCTTTAATCTAATCTACTCTTCCATTGATCACAGACTAATTACATCTTAAAACACTGAAAGAATTTACAAATGTGAACAGAATGTTATCTTAAAAATCATGATATGTAAGAATGATACCATGAATATTTTTAGGATTTTTGTTCCTCATTTTAAAAACATTTTCTTGACCTTTCCAGCTGTTCTAATCAAAATCCTTTAACTTGCCCTTTGCAACTCAAATACTGGTGAGGGAGAGGGAACAAAAATGCATATTTATATGCATATGCATACATGCATACATACATACATAGGTATGTAGGTAAAATTTCACTTCCATCTTAGACCACCTCTCAAATGAAATGGGTCTCTTTAAGGTTTTCTTTTTTTAAAAAGTTCCATTATTTTATTTTTTTATACATTATATTCAAAGATTCTTCCTCCTCATGACAGGTCTCATGTAGTAAAGAAAAACAATTATGTAAAACTAATAATACATGACCTCATCTGAAAATGCAGATAGTATTTTGCACATTTAGCATCTTCCTCTTGTCTTTAAAAAAAAAAACAACAGAAATTTATTTTTCTTCCTCCCACTATCTACTCAATCAGCAAATAAACTTCTTGTAGAAAATACCATAATCTAGAAAAAAATTCCTTTAATGGCTATTTACTCCAAAATTGTCATATTCTATATGCTAAATTCATCACCACTCTAATCTGGACAGTTTTATAATCAATAATCTAGGATTATTAATGATTACTATATTATTAGTTTTTATAGCTTTCAAAGGTTTTTTTTTTTATTTTTACATAGTAGTGTTATTAAATAAATGGTTCATGGGGCAGCTAGGTGTCGCAATTGATAGAGTACTGGTCCTCAAGTCAGGAGGACCTGAGTACAAATCTGGCCTCAGACACTTAATAACTATCTAACTGTATGAGCTTGGCCAAGTCACTTAACCCTACTTCCTTCCAAAAAATAAAGAAACAAGCAAAGAAACAAACAAATGAATGAATGAATAAACAAACAAATAAACAAATAAATGATTCTTCCTATTCCTTTCATTTTATTCTTCATATATTCTTAAAGTTGTTAAAATAGCACATTTTTATAATTTTGATAGTATGGTATAAATTATTATTCCATTTCTGTTCACTTCATTTTTCATTACTTCATAAAATTCTTCTGAGATTCCTCTGAAATCATACCTTTTATCATCTTGTATCCAAATAGAATGCCATAATGTTCATATACCACAAATATTTTCTATTATTTGGTGATTTATGGACATCCAGTTAGTTCCTTTTTACTACAAAAAAGTGATATTAATACATTAGTATATTCAAAATGCCTTCCCTTCCCTGATTTCCTTTGTTGTTGTTGTTTTTAAATTTTTTGCAAGGTAAATGGGGTTAAGTAGCTTGCCCAAGGCCACACACCTGATTTCCTTTGAGTATAGGTCTAGCAATATCATAATGAGATCAAAAGTATATGCTTCCTTTCCCACAACAATCCAAAGTACTTTCCAAAATGATTGTACCCATTCACAGGTACCAACAACAGTATATCACTGCACCTATCTTTCAGTAGTACCACGATAGTACAACATTTATATATTTTCTTTTTTGGTTGTTTTTGCTCCTCTGATGGATGTGAAATAGAATTAAAGAATTGTTTTAGGTCATACTTTTATTTATCTTTAACATATGTTTTCATATGGTTATTGATTGTCTTGGTTTCTTCTCTTAGAAAGTATTATTTCATTATCTTAAATGATTTACCAAGTGAAGAATTTCTTACAAATTTGAATTAAATTCTTATATTCTTAAGACTTTTATCAGAGAAATCTGTTGCAAAAATGTTTTTATAAGTTGCTTTCTATTCAGCTTAGCTTTAGTAGATGTGTTTATAAGAAAAATTACTAAAACATTAAGTAATCAAAAGAATATCAATTTTATCTCCTATTTTTCTCTCCATTACTTGTTTTGAAATGATTTTTTCCTTCTCCATAGATGAAATATGTACTTTTTTTCTGCATTTCTCATAAAATGAGACTCTAAAGAGAAAATCAATCTGCAAAATTATTGACTAATATCCTTCATTATAATCACCACCACCACCACCACAAGCACTATCATAGTCATATAATGCTTAATGGTTTTAAAAATGATTTGCAAATTTTACCTACTTTTATTCTAATGAGAATAGAAGCAAAAATTTAAATAAAAAATACTAGCCAACAATATAATGTAATATAATATGGCACAAAGATTTCACACTATGATCAGGATAGATCTTTTTTTAGGAATAAAAGATAAGTATATTATTAGGCAAATAGCAAAAAATACTGTTCACAAATATACTTATTTCTGTTTAAAAAAATAGAAACTCAAAATAAATGTATCTTTCTTTAAAATAAAGAGGAAAACCAAAAAATTATAATTATGTGTAACAGAAGCAAACTAAACTATAATCTTTTCCAGTAAATTCAGAAATGAAATTGGGACTTTAAATGTAACCATTTCTATTTTTCTATTTGAAACAGTAGTAGAAATGAGAGCTAAAATAATAAAACAAGAAAAAAGACATTGAGGAATTAACATAGGTAAATAAGAAACTGAGCTTTTGCAGAAGATAGGATAGTTTACTTAAAAAAAACCCTAAAATCTACTAAGAATAATTTTAAAAAATCAGTTTCAACAAGGTTCTAGATTATAAATCATCAGTATTTGTGTGTTACATCAACAAAATGTAGCAGAAATAGGAAAAAGTCCTTTTAAAATTTATCTTTACTGGCAAATTGCCTTCTGTGGGGGGGGATTAAGATTAGGGGAAAAATTGTAAAACTCAACATAAATAAAATCTTTTAAAATAATAAAAATAAAATTATGTCTTTATAAAATACTTGAGAGTCTACCTTACAAAATAAATGAAATAATTATTCTTATACTTCAAATAGCTGAATAACTAGTAAGGTCATATATAGGTTGAACCAGTAGGAAAAAAATGACTATATTGTCTAAATTAATTTACTTATTCAATACTTTACCAATCAAATTATCCAACCCATGCTCCACACAGTTGGGAAAATTTTTCTAAATGATAAATCTGTTACTTACATTTTCAAGAACTCCTAATTCTTATAGTATAAAATACAAATTCCTCAATTTGAAATTTTAGCCCTTCACAATTTTTACTCTACTGCCCTTTGTTCAATCTGCTTTCAAGTCTAACAAACCAACTTGCTCTTTCCCACAATTAGGCATTTATCTCCAGGCCTAGAATTCAAATCTTCCTTGCTTTGAGCTTCCATTGAGGCTTAGGTAATGTGCCATCTTCTATTTGAAGCATTTCCTTATAGCCCTCATTGTTAGTTTTCTTTGTACCTCCTCAAGATATTATGCCCTTACTTACTTATTTATGGACATATTGTATTATCCTATCATTTCTCCCATTGCTGAGAGGAGAAGTTAAGTTCACTGAGCACAAGGATTATTTTGGAATTTATTTTTACATCACTAGAACTAAATATAGTGTCTTGAACAGTAGGCACTTAATAATTCCTTGTTGAATTGGCTTATATTGAAAGTGATTTGGGAGTTTATTGAAAACCAGTCATATCAAATAATTATTTTTCATTTTCAAGAGAGATTAGTATAGAATATTAGACCACAGAGCAGAAGGGACCTTAACTGATATGGTATGATAACACATAATGTTTCATGATGTGTCATGGTGAGATGTGACATAGCATGACATATGTGACATGATGGGAAATAGCATAAATATATATTATATGTAGTATATAAAATAAAAATGAATATGAGTTCATTTATAACTTTACAAGTCAAGTCAACTAGAATGAATAAGTGTCTACTCTGTGCCTATGTTAAATTCTGGGAATACAAAGGAAAGCTAAAACAAGATCATTTTTAAGGAACTCATAGTCTAACATAAAAGTTAAGAGAGAAGTAACTATGTTCAAACAAGATAGATTCAAAATAAATTTGAGATAGTCAACTAAAGGAAAGGGATAGATAGCCTTTATAGTACTTTTGAAGCTGAGATAACATTATCTCCATATCCCAGACAAATGATTGAAGAAACTGGAGGAACAGAACTGGAGGTGATTAGCGTGGGAAAAGACACTTGAATGGATATGACGGCTGTCTTAATTGTGTGAATGGAGACTATGTATTATAGGATTATGCCAATGTATTTCTAATTAAAAGTTGAAGAATTAAACCTAACATATGGAAATTACATGTAATTGCATGTAGGTTGATTTTGGTTAAATATAAGGAAAAAGTGTGTGACAATGAGCAGCATCCAACCTAGGATGGACTTCACTGAACATAGTTAAAATTTCCAGGACAGAATGTGTCCAAACAGAGGTTAGATGACTATCAGATATTCAGGGACAGCAATATTCAATTCACATGCCAATTTTTTCTTGGTATTTTAATATAGCAAATAGATATTGGTTCTTGGCCAAATGATTCTTGTCCTTCATTCTTGAAGAGAACCAAAATAATATCTCTACATTAGAGACAAATTACAGTGTGTCCAAGGTGATCAGATGAATATGAGCTAGGAATGCTCTACCACAAGTTGGGTAAAAATAGTCCACGTGAACACCTGGAATGTGCACATCTCACATTTCCTTTGAGCTTCTTCAATTCTACCTCATTAACAGAGCACAGCACACTCTCTGATGAGGGCACATTCTTCTGGGCAGTCCTGTACCAGTGTCTCTCATGATGCAGTCAGTTATACACTGAGGAAGTTGATGGAGCAGAATCAGAAGAGGTCACTGACCCGGACCATGAAGAAACTGGGATCATAACAATATATGGAATGGAGGATAATGTGACTCTGCTGGTCCAAGATGTTTCTGGTAAGGTTCATTTTGTGGAATGAAGGAGCTCCTTCAACCAATGGCTGCCACAGGATGGTGAGTCTGGGTGCAACTAGGAGCATCCTGGGAGCAGAGTCTCTGCCTTGTCCATTACTTCCTGCTGGTCTTTGGTCCATTTATACCTGAAGTTGTGCAAGGGCACAAAATCTTCTAGGACTTCTAACTTCAGGAAAAGGACCAATCAGAGAGTCTGATTTTGCCCTGAGGGAACATACACCTCCAGATTTGGTGATGATCATTTCTGGGTTCACCTGGTAGAACTGGGTCCTGAGCTCCAAGTTTTCTAAGGAGGAGGTTATGGACAATGGGAGGCTACCATGCTCCTTGGGTCCTGGGCTTCTTCAAAGGGGGATGGAGGGGGGCACCTAGAATCTAAATGACTAGAGACCATCTTCAGAGAGTGACAGGACAGAAGGAGGAAGAAGGAATGAAGAAAGGGAGGGAGGGGTGAAGGAGGAAAGGAGAGAAAGAAGGAGTAGGGGAAGGAAGGAGGGAAGAAGGAATGAGGAACTGAGCCAGAGGGGAGCTGGGGAGGTCTGCATCACTTTTTCTGATTCTCATGTAAGCTCTGTGTGACTTCTACATAAAATAGTCTTTCTGGCAATCATATATTTGCCCAACCCATTGGAGCTGCATTCTTTGTAGTAATGTTTGAATGCTTGCCAGTGAAGTTCAAGAAAGGACCTCTGTGTCTAGCATCTTCTCCTGCCAGAAGATCTGCAAAATCTTCCTAAGACAATTTAAATGGAAACATAGAGATGGTAAATAGTTCAGGTTTCACAGGCATACAACATTGACATCAGCACAATGGCTCTGTACACCTTCAGTTTAGTGGTCAGTCTAATATCTCTTCTTTTCCATGCTTTCTTTCAATGTGTACCTCACTGGAACATTTAATGCAAGGTATAGACTTATGGATGGTATTCAAAACTTCTTACAGTAATCAATGTTTTCACTATGCATGGTGAGGTGCTGGCTGATCAAGCTGGTGATAATTATTAGGTGAAAATTAGCAGAAGCAGAAGAAAATCAATTTATACTTTATCTCAGCTTTAGAGACTGCATTGAGTGCACAATCATTTTCACAGAAGATCATGCACCAACACTCCCTCCACTTTTTTCTTGGCTTGTAGCCTTTTCAGGTTGATAAATTTACCATCAATACAGTAGCTGACCTTGGTGCTGTGTTCATCCTCAGTGAAAACATTTGATTACATGATTGAAAAAAAATAGGAACAAGGACACAGTCTTGTTTCACCCCTTTAATGACTGAGAAATCTCAAGATCAAAATCTCAAGAGCATGGTTTACCAGCTAGAAACTGCTGTGATGAAACTGACATGCAATAGTGATGAACTTCTGCAGGCAACCAATTTTTGACATACTCTTCCATAAACAGTCATGACTAAACGTGTCAAAGACTTTGGTCAGATCTACAAATGTTGCATACAGACCTCTGTTCTGCTTACAGTACTATGTATACCGTTCCAAGAACCTTTCTTGAAATCACACTGGCTTTCAGGTAGATGCCCATCTTCCAGGTGAAGGATCATCTTTTTCAATAAGAACTCTCCCAGTAATGACTAAGAGAGAAAGACCCCTGTGACTGTCATGAACAATCTACTCCCTTCACCTTTATAGAGATGAACAAGGAGACATCCTTGAACTCCTAGGGGATAACCTCCTCGGGTCATATAACCTGAAAATTTCAGTCAGCTTTTGTATGAGCAATGGACATCTTGTAAATCTGAACTGAAATAGAATCAGGACCAGGTGCTTTGCCACATGAAAAGAATATAATGGCATTCAAATCCTCTTCTACAATTGAACTTCAGCTACAGACAGATTGATTTCAACTTGAGATAAATGATCAACAACTTTCACATTGACTGATGATAGTCCATTAAGAACACTATAAAAATGTTCAGCATGGCTTTCAAGGATCATATGACAATCACTAATCAATATGACTCCATCAGTGCTGAGCAGTTGATAGTCATCATATATCTTTGATCCATAAATAAACTTCAAGACATGATAAAAGCACTTTGGATTGTTACTATCCACATAAAACTGAATTTCATCTGTATGTTTCCTGATCTGGGAATCCTGTATCTCTCTAAGCATCACTTTTGAAGGAATTAAATCCTGCCTTCTTAAAAATGGATGCTGGTAAATCCTCTGGAGTTCTTGGGTTTTTTTTTGTTTGTTTGTTTAGTAACCTCTGTATTTCCCCATCATTTTCATCGAATCAGTTTAATTTTGGGGTATTCTGACCCAGCTGACCCCATATCTCTGAAAGCTTCTCACTCCTTTTCTGTTCCACTGTTGCCAACTGTGCGTTGGCTTAACTTTTTCTTCAAGTTAGCAAAAAGCTGTTCCCACTCAGAGAAAAGCACCAGTTTCTTGACATTAATTATTCTAGTATCATTTTGTCTTGGGGCCACTGCTTTGGTTGAATGTGAACACTCAGCTTAGAGAGAATGAGTCTGTCATCTCTCTAGCACTCTGCACCATACTTGAATCTCATATTCTGCCTGTGTCTTCTTACAATCATATAGCCTAGTAGATGCCAATGTTTGCTGTGAGGGTACATCCAGGAAGTTTTATTGTGTTGGGTAAATGGAAGACAATGTTATAGATGAGATAGTGAAAAGAGGCAAAAGTCTTCAGTAATAGGTGACCATTGCTTTTGTTGTTTCCAATTCCATTTTTTCCAAGGACTCTCTACCATGTCTGATAGTCTGAATCTAATTTAGTATTAAAGTCACTCAGAATTACAAGTTTGCCTTCTTTTGGTTCATTGATGATAAAGATCTCCTGGTCTTCATAGAAGTTTTCTTTGACTCAGTGTTCATCATGGTGGAAACATAGACACTGATGATAGTGACATGGTATTTTCCTGCAAATAGCAATCACATTATCATGAATCTGTCTTCTACTCCTTTTGGTAGGCATACAAGTTTTTTAATTGGAGTAATTTTGATTGCAAAACCTTCTTCAGCTTCATGGTGCTCCTCTTCACTGCAATTACTCCAGAAACATGTATATCCATCTCCAACTGGTCTTCATTTGCAAACTTAATTTCACTCAAAGCTGCAATTTCATTATGATCCCTGCTGCAATTCTCTTGCAACAAATGCTGTTTATCTTTCAGATCTATTGGATATTGTGCTGTCAATGAGTGTGTGCACACTGATGGTGAGTGGAATCATCTTTGAAATAAATTTTGGACATTTTTTGTGGATGGGATTCCTGTCTGCTAAGGTAATCAGGCCAGGGTTGGGGAAGCATAAAAAATGAGGGTATCTTTTTTTAGCTCCTTAATCACACCAGAAGGTTATCAGTGTGATCCTAAAAAGGGCTACTCAGACACCAAGGGGCTACTGAATCCTACTGTTGTATACAGTGAAGAGACAATGGTTTGATCTCGAACTACCTGTGTGCAAGGTTGTGACTATAGCTCCCAATAAATCCTCACTTGCTGCTTTGTCACTTGCCTGCTACCATAGAACTTTAAGAGATAGGAATGGTAAAACGATATGGGCAATGTCTTTTAATTTGTATGTAAATTGTATTTAAGTGAGGCAAGGAGCTTCAAGAAGTCATCTGTCTCACCCTAACAAAGTCATCACAGTACTGTGGTAGGACAGAGTCAAGACAAATAGTGATGCTTTGAGATGTAGTGGCTGACCTCAGCATCTTCTAACCAAGTTCTAAGCACTCCACAATTCCTACTTCAGCTGCTTTCATGGTTTTTGAAACAAATTGTTCTCATCTATTCATTCCACCAGAGGAAGTCTTCATATTCTTGGAGTTGACACCCTACTAACTCACTGAAAGATATGAGAACCCCTCAGTTACTGTCAACCTGATTTAACTGGTCTGTTGAAATGGTTTACTGACTATGGCCACTGTATATGTTAGAACTTCTCGAAGTCATAGGTGAGAGGTTTACATGGACATTAAAGGTGAAAAGCAGTCATGAAAAGAACTTGGTGGCCCTCAAACCAGGATTACTAGTCTTCCTTGAACACACCAGACATTTTTAACATGATTTTTGTGAGAAGCATATATATATGTATATATATGTACAATAGAAATACAATTTTTACAACTTAAAAAATATACAACATAATACATTTGTATAAATGCAAATCATTTTTTTGTTATTCAAATCTAACAATACCAATAACTGAATTTCTGAATCTATGTACTATAATGGAAACAAATTAGACTGTGTTTTCAATAATGCTTCAGCTAAAAATTCTTTTGTCAATAAATAATCCAAATGGAAAGAATTTAAAGTCAAATATAAAATAATTTCTTAATGATCTATTCTATTATATTACCTAGTAATGAAAGCACTTATGAGTCTTAAAGTGCTATATAAATGAGCTGTTTCTATTACTATACATATTCATCAGTCCCATTTCTCCTCATCATGAGTATGGATAAGTGAGAAATGACTGCTCAGAGAATATTTCACTCACTTTCAGGGGTCTAGTACAATATGAAGTCAATGTTTCACATTTTGTTTGATTTATCACATATGATTTTCCATTTGTGTGTTTGCCTCAAACCAAAATACATCAAATCATTAATAGTTAATGATTTAATAGTCTATCATCGTTTCCCACGAATGTAAGAAGGCATCAATCTTTATTACACTCAAAGAATGTTACAGAGGAAAAAAAGGCTCCTGCAGATAATTTAGACTAACTTTCATTTTACATATGATAAAATGGTGGGATGAATTTCCCAAAGTTACATGGTAACTTAGAAGATTAGTCATATTTTGATGTATATATGTATATATATGTTACTTTTTCCTACTATATCACATTGTCTCAATAGTATAAAAGTTGAAATGAATGTGTTTCATTGATGAATGAGTATAAAAGAAATTTAGAATAGTCAGGTCTTCTAACATATTAATTCCCATGACTTTATGCCAGCTAAAATATTAACATCAAATTCAAATAAGAATTTTTTTTGTTAAAAATTGATCAAATGCACAGAACTGAGTAAACAAAGATTAAAAATGTAAGGACTCTTGCTCTCAAAGACCTTACACTCTATTACCATTTCAATAAAACTCCCCTAATTAAGAGAAACTAAAGGCAAGGCAGAGTAGTGTAATGGAAAGAACATTTAAATCAAGCGTCCTGACCAAAAAAAGTATATAATAATACTACCTTGATTTAGCAAGCTCTAACACCTGCAGTCTATATGACAATAAACAAGTGACTTTAACTCTAAACCTCAGGTTCTTCATTTTTTTAAATCTAAGGAATATATACACCATCATTTCATAGCATTACTATGAGAAAACTTATTCTAAGCAGTTCCTTATAAGGGAAAGTGAAGTTTGTTATCCTAGTCATTGAGGAAAGAAAATTCCTCATCTTTCCAAAAGAGGAGGTGCTTTTTGGAAAAATGTCTGTTGCCTACCTACTCTATGAGACAGGGGAGGACTCATATAGGGACCAAATCCATTGAGGAATCTACAGATTAGTCATTTAAGTCAATCAAAGTCCCATGATAGTCGGGGTGGCTAGGTGGCGCAGTGGGTAAAGCACCAGCCCTGGAGTCAGGAGTACCTGGGTTCAAATCTGGTCTCAGACACTTAATAATTACCTAACTGTGTGGCCTTGGACAAGTCACTTAACCCCATTTGCCTTGCAAAAACCTAAAAAAAATTCATGATAGTTGTCAATCTTTGTATTTCATTTTCCATATGCCAGCACAATAAGATGGAGCTGGTGCCAGTTTTTGATGAGTACCATATGATAAGGATTAAGATCATCACTATACAGCTTTCTTTTAGTCATAGATAGATGACAATAAGATCTGCTAAACTTTTGCCCAAGTACTCTGACTTAATACGAGAAAAGTATGCATTTGTTAGGGAGCAAAAGTTTTGTATTAGGAAATGATGAAGAACTTCTCACATAAATTTCAAATTCCATCACATGTGCTTTCATCTTGCATAACACAATACAAAAGAGGAACAGGGACTAGCAGGCTGAGCTGGTGAATAAACTGATAGCAACAACACAGTGAAGCAGAAAGTATTCTGGTTTGAGAACTTAGTTTCACATCCCAGCTCTGCTACTTTATATCTTGGACAAGTCATTTAATTTCTGTGAGCCTCTTTCTCATTTCTATTGAGTAAGAGAAATGGGATGATTGGGTCAAATTGGGTTAAATGCTAGCTCTGCCACTACTTATTTAACCTAGGACAAGTTACATCCTCTCTAGGCTTCTCTTTCCCTTTCCATTGAAAGACCTGAACTAGATAATCTATTTAGTTCTTCCAGTTCTAAAATTTTATGGTCCATGGCGGAGTTTCAGAATCCGGCTGCCTCACTTCCTAGCCCTTTGAATTCAGACAGATTGCCTCACTTCTTGGATTTTCATTTTTTACATCCAAAAATGTTTATAGTAATGTTTGATCTACATCACCTCCTAGGATTGTTGGGAAGCTCTGAGGTAATGGCTAGAAATCATTTGGTACTCCTTAAAGATCTCTATGAATATTAGCTATCAAGATATTTTCTGTCACCTATGGCAAAGCAAGTTGACAAACCTCTCATTCTTTGCTCCTCCCTTTGCCTTTGGTTTGAGTATTCACAGAATTCTGTCTAAGGTATTCTCAATTTATTTGCATGATACTATGGATTACATTATTCATTTAACCAAATTTTATGAGTTTGAGTGTGTAAGGAAAGTAAAGTGATTTGACCAGGGTCCCAATCTGATAAGCAATAGAGCCTTTACTTGAACACAATTTTGATCTCCAAGTTCAATGTGTTTTTTATGATATCAGATCTCAATTTTTTCTCTCATTGAAAAAATATTGTTTCATCTCTGCCTATCAAGTAATTGAGATGGTTTTAGGATGACAAAACATTAGAGTGTAAAGGATAAATAAAAAGAATAATCATCTATATAGTGCCTACTATGTAAGCATTTTACAAATATTATCTCATGTGATCTTCACAATAACCTTTAAAGGTAGGTGGAATTATTGTTCCCATTTCACTATTGAGGAAACTGAGGCAACTGAGGTTAAGGGACTTGCCCAGAGTTATACAGCTAGTAAGTATATGAGGTCAGATCTGAACTAAGCTTTTGCTGAATCAGGACCATTGCTCTCTAACCATTGTGCAACCTAACTGTTCCTAATATAGAAGAACTCTAGTTCAGTGAGTAAACTGAGACCCAAAGGAGAGAAGAGAATCAATTCCCCATGGTTTTTGAATACCAGCAGGCATGTGACTTTAGTAATAGGACAGAAAACTATTCTATTATCTTTTCAATATTAGTTGTTGACTACAATGGCATCGAGCAATATTGTGAAGCAGTGGGGTTCCTCCCATTGCTAGTATCAATACTTTACTACTCTCCTCACTACTCAAGACAAAGTGATGCCATGATGCTCTATGTACCCTGCCCCCTTTCATTACCACCATCCTCCAGACCTGTTCCCCTGTTCCTTATTGGACAGGATCTGAGTGTTCCAAATGAAAAACCTCTCTCTCTCTCTCTCTCTCTCTCTCTCTCTCTCTCTCTCTCTCTCTCTCTCAAACCATCAACTCCTCTAAGCCAGAGGCAAGTTAATCATTAGGACAAGTGACTAAACTTTAATATGACAATACCCTCTGATTTCCTTGATTTGGAAACTCTATCAGAGCAGATGGCTACCTACCTATAATTTATCATCATAAGAGAAGTGTTTTGTGCTCAGAGAATTTGAATGATGCACAGCTCATGTTATAAGTAGAATTTGAACCTGTTTCTTCCTGATTTCAAGTCCATTATTGGAGCCAACTTTACCAGTGTGCCTAAATCACATCAAGGTAAAAATGACTGATATCAACTACATATGTTAGCTCTTAGGGTATTACATTTTAAAGGAGTAAGACTGTGATTCCAAATGAATATATCATTTTTTTTTCAAAATATCAAAACAAAATATAGTAGAATGCATTAGCAAAGTTCATTTCCTTTCTTCCTTATTGATTCTGTGTGTATGTGCATGCATTAGCATTCACATATTTTTGGAAGAGTAAGAGAAACATATAGCCAAATTAACATAAAACAAATCTAGATTCTATCCCAGAATTTAAAATATATAAAACTGTTTTCTATTGAAGAGAACTGTAATATTATAAATATTAATACGTCTGAAATCATAGTGTATGACTTTGCATGCAAAAGACACATTTTCCCCTAGAGAGGATTTTTATGTTCAACAACAGATGGATTACACAATATTGCACTGTACAACTAATTGACAAAACAAAACAGAGCAGCATGGAGTAGTTGAAACAAGCTCTATATTCTAATCCTACTTGAAATATTTTATTAACTGTGTAACCAGGCTAGTGTTAATAATATCTTATTAACTGTGTCACTTTATCCCAGGTTGCCTCTGTTTCTTCATTTTTAAATAAAAGAAATGCAATCAGTAATCTCGAAGGTTTCTTCAAAGTTCAAATTTATGACTCTCTGAGCATGCATTTTCCCCCCTTTTTCAAGTGGGATCAACAAAACAGATTGGAAGAATAAAGAGGTAGATTAACTCTTTCAACGTAACTGGGTGCCATTTAAATCAATTATTCTCCAGGTATGGTCATGATACCCTGATTTTTTGGGTCTAGTTTCATTACCATATTTCCCCATGTATAAAATGCACCTTTTTTTCAAAAAAAAAAAATGGGGTCTAAAATCTGGGAGCATCTTATACAGTGGTTGTAAGTGTTTTTACTTGCATTTCCCACTTTTTTGCACTTGTCTTTGTGCTCATTGTCTGTTACTGGTATATTAGGTTACATTTTGCCACATTCTGCCCAGAAATGGCTCAGAAAAGATTTTCATACAGTGCTGACTTCAAGTTCAAAGGAATCCAGTTTTCAAAAGTGAATGGAAATTCTGCTGCTGAACATCAGTTTGGTCCTCCTCCAACTGAGAAGACAATCTGAACCTGGCTCTGGGAAGAAGAATCCCAATAGAAAATGTCCTGGCAGAAGAAGAAGGCCATGAGAGGCAAAGCATCCAAATGGCCTGATCTAGAGAGGGATTGAAGACCGAAGGGCAGCTGGAATTCCTGTGTGCGCAAAAATGGTTTAGCATGAGTCCATAAGAACTGCTGATGGAAAAGAAGTGACTGATTTCAAAGGAGGTCACAACTGGTTCTTCAGGTTCATTAAATGGGATGGGCTAAGCATATGTCCATGCTAGGAGCAGAAGGTCCTTGAATTTCATGATGAATAAAGCTTGAGTTCAATAACTTCATGTAATACAATTTTTTTTTCAAGTTTCAGGCCCCAAAATTAAGGTGCACATTTTAAATAGGGAAATATAGTACTTTTGTTGTTGTTTAGAAAGTTTTTTTTCCTCCTTTTAAACTTTTTTTTGCATTTTATTTGCCTAAAGTTTTTTAAAACAGTTATTATTAATTTAGGGAGCTAGGTGGAACAAAGCATGAATCCCTTGTCCTGGAGTCAAAAAAAAAAAAGCTAAGCGCAATTCCAGCCTCAGACACCTTTTCTTATTCCAATTTATTCTCTACTTAAGTGTCAAATTAATCTTTCTGAAACATAGATTTGATCATACCATCCCTTCCCCCATTCAATGAAATTTAAGTGACTCAACACCTGCTGGATCAAATATATAATACTCCTTTTTGCATTCATTACACTTTGCAATCTGATCCCACATTCTCTTCTAGTATTTGGATAATTTACTCTCTACCCACTCTTTGATTCAATAACATTGATTTCATTTTTGTTGCTCCCCAGAAGCACTCTATTTCCAAGAGCCAGAATTTCAACATAGTGATGTCATGAAGGGTAACCACCAACCAACAGATGTAATATTGTCCCTCTGCATCACCATCTCTTGATTTCCTTCTAGTCCCAGATAAAATCTTATCTTCAAAGACAAACTTTTCCTCATCTTCCTTAATTTATCCTGTATAAAATTTGTACATAGTTGTGTTCATGTGATCTCCCATTTCCATTTCAATATAATTTCCTCGATTAACTTTTGTCATTCTATGTATTCTCAATTTTAGCATAGCGTTTCCCACTTAATAAATGGCAGTAACGTAACAAATGCTTATTGAACTCCTAGTGTGCCCTAGTAGAGTGAAAATACATTGAAAGAAGAGACTGACTCATTTTTAATCTTTTTATATTTAATACTTAACACACTTTATTGAATATAAGAAAAACAAATAATGTTCAATAAGTTTAATTTCATTGCATTTAAGTCATCAAAGACCCAAAATGGCTATAATGTGCATTTCTTAGTTATTTAGTTTTCAATTGATTTTATACTACTTTATTTAACACCCAATTTCATGTTTTAGTGAATCAATTTGCATGGGACGCATGATAAAATAATTATTATAAAGAGAAACACTTAAAATGAGAATAATTTGTTCACTTTAATGAAAAATGAAGGATTGTATGTATTCAAGTTATTTTTACTCATAATGTGATTTATTTTGGAGAAGATCAATAATTAAAGTTAAATAAATTTAAATGACATAGTGATGATGGCATCCAACCTCTAGCTGAGACTCTTAAATGAGATCTAGTCATTCAAAAAATCTGGCTACCTTAGAAGAAGAAAATTCTTTTTGTCTAGTTTATAATATGCAACTGGTCAAAAGCTTCTAAAGTTGTTCCATAATTCTATATACGTGTCTGTTTGCACATGTATGTGATGAACAATTATGTATATATATATATGTGTGTGTGTGTGTGTATATATATATATATATATATCAAACACAAATACATGTATATCTGTATCCAAACTGATGTAAAACTAACTATATAAAGACATCCAATTATTATATAATTGTCTCAAACCTGGAGAGTTCCTTAAGACTCTCAACTTCCTTCTTGTGTCATGATGAAGCAAGCGTCAATATCACAAACTTTTTCTCAAATCCTCTGATTTTTATCCACCCTCTACCTACTGAAAGAGATGGAATCTGGATTTTCTTAGAATGGTTTTCCTACCCAGTATTCCTTATATGGGCCACCATCTAATCTGAAATAGTTGCAAAAAAAGGATTTGAGACCATGAGGGAAGTTGAAGAGAGAGGTTGAAGATTTTTAATACAGTGCTATTTATTCTGTACAAGGAGGAAATGAAACCTGGAAAGGATATATGGAAGGAGTTTTCAGAGGCAGGGGTAAAAAGCATCACAAAATCCAAGTAAAGAAAATTTAAAGAAGGGGATCATACTAGTGTCACTCATAAGATTGAGATAAAAGAATCTGGCTGTAGAGCTCCCTTGCAATCTTAGAAAAAGGATCTTCATTAGAATGGTAAGAGTAGAAGCAAGTCTTTAAGGTGTAGAGTATTACCATGGGTGGTAAAATCATGGAAGGCACCAAAAAGCCTACTCTTTCCAACAATTTAACAATGCATCTGAGAGCTGTGTTAGAGCCAGCTTTCACAAACTAAAAGAGTTAATCATCAAATTTAAGAAATTGATGAAAATTGCAATTCAGGACTTGATTTATTGCTTTGATGATTGGCTTAACTTAATATAGTGATAATATAAGATAGAGAAAATAAAATAATTGAAATTAAACTAAAAAGTATGTGATAAATACATTTTTTCCAGATTATTTTAAATGGTTACTACCAAACTGCTGACAGGAGAAAGAAAAACGTAGTTGCATGAAAGATTGACTAAATCTTGATGTCACTAACAAACCCAATTCCTTTCTTCTCCTAATTTAATTTTTTTCTATTTCTTTTATTTTTTTGTTTTGCTTTCTACATGAGATTCAAAATGGCATAGTTCATTGACCTTAGAGTCAGCAGAGATTTGAGTTCAAGACCCATCTTTTTCAGATATAGGATGTGAAACCCTGGGCAAATCATTTAACTGTTCTCTCAGTATTCCAGGAATCTTCATAGGCTATATAATTTCTAGAAAAGTTATCAATATCTGAGAGATCCTTATATCAGTGAAATCATGGAACTAGGCCTGGTCTATATATTCTCTATATAGCAGAGCTTTGATCTGAACATGAATATATTGTTTCATTTTTTAAAAAATATAATTAGAATCTGCAAATCTTATTATGTAAAATAGCTCCAATATTTCAGTCCTCACCTGTAATTTCATTAGAGGATGCTAATCAATGGGAAAACTCTCTCTACCAATGTAACTAGAGCAAGTTCTATAGTTTTGTGGTGTATTAGAGAATTTTCAAAATTCCTTGTGTTGTTCTTAGGGACAAGGTGAAAATAAGTTCAGTGGATGGGTACACAAATACAAAGAATTCAGAAGTAATGGGTCACTGTAAACCTGGAAGGAGATTGAGTAGAACATTCCAGAGCTTTGTCTTTGCTCTTATGCTACATACAATTTTTAGTAATGACCTCTAACATATATTAAACTAAAATGAAATTGCCAACTCAACTTGTGAACTGTCTTATCAGAATTCTTTTTTCCTTCCCCCTGTTGTTAGTATTCTCTCCCTTCTCAAATTATCATATATTGTGTGTTTAGGTATCTGAATATTTGCTGTAACCATTTTTCTTTGTAGAAGAAATGATCTCTAGGTGAGGGAAAATTTCTTTATCATTATAACCTCATCTTCATTCAACAATATATTGAATATGTTAAGAACTTATTATGTGCTTAATGGTTAGTTTAAAGGTTTTTGTTTCTTTTCAAAATAACTTTTTAAAATACAGCATCCTTTTAATAAAGCAAAAGAATCATCCCTCCACTCTGAAGAGCTGAATTAGTCAATCATACATTAATGGTTTATAACAAAAAGATCATTAATATAGAAATCAGCTTCCTCAGATTTGCACTAACTTAACTATGTGACATTGGATATTAATAAACCATATAGGTTTTAATATACTCTTCTGTAAAAGTGAGAACAGGGTAGGGAAAGTATCAAACTTGTTCATTTTTGAAGTTTCTTTCAGATATGAATTTCTCTAATCTTTGTGACATTCCTTACATACTTCTACCCTGTACTGTGACACTTCAAATGCTTCCATCTTCTATCTCCTAAACTATTCCCAGGTTTGCCACTCCCTTTTGCCCTCCAGTGGGACTGTAAGTTCTTTGAGGCTAGAGATTGTCTTCCTTGAATTTGTATTCTTAATGCTTAACATAGGAATTGGCAGATGTGAAAAAATTAATACATTTCTATCTAATCTAAGAAATAATTACAAATGAAATTATTGAAAGATATAATATGATTTTAGTTCAGTTAGGGCAGATAGAAAACCAAGCCTGGAGTCAAAAATATTGATGTTCCTGAGTTCAGATTTGGTCTCAGACACTTACTAACTGTGTGACCCTGGTCAAGTCACTAAATCCTATTGGTCTCAGTTTCCTCATCTGTAAAGTAAACTGGAAAAGGAGATGGCAAACCACTCTAGTATCTTTGCCAACAGAAGAACCTCAAAGAAGTTCACAAAAAATCAGATATGGCTTAAATAACTGAAGAATAAAATTATGTGGTCACTCTCATCCATCACAGACTGAATGTTGTTTTAGGAGAATCATCCTTCATATATTTGAATTCATGAATCTCAAAATGTAAAGTTGGGTTGGGTATGCAGTGAAAGGAAAATTTCTTAGCTAAGACTTGTAGGCATTTGAACTTCAAGAAATAAAAGATTCCTAAGAACTTTGACTTCTTTTTTTTAAAATTTTAGCATTAGTGCTTGAGCATAAGGAATGCTTACCACAATGCTTTTAGCCATATAGTATAAAAACATTTTAACCTTCATGGTTTTCAAGTCCACAGTAGAGTAACTTAATATGATTCCTAGCACCAGACTTCATGGTAAAAGAGTATATATCTATAATTTCACAGTCATGCTTCAAATTTTATTGAAAGAAGGGATTTCCATAATTTCCTACAGATACTGTGAATCCTAGCCCTGATCTGTTCTATAGAATAATACATGTTCCTACTTTATTGATAATCACCTCAGACGTCATTATGAATTTGAGGGCATTCACTCTAGCTAGGGAAAATTGAACTATTATTAAGATAGTTCACATTTCACAAAGTTTCTCATGCTATTTTTGTGAACGTGGGGAAATGTGACCCAAATGGAACTGGTTGAATACTTTGACTCTGACTTGAGTTAGGAATTAACTATTCCATGTTGTGCTGGAGGGTAGTGTTAAGTAGTGTCCTAAAGATTTTATCTTGGTTGGTGATATTTAGCATTTTTATCATACCCTTGAATGAAGGTCATTTGTGACTTAAGATTGAGGACAGCTTACATACTAAAGGGCAGAAGATCCCAAAAGATCTTTGTTGTTTTCAGTCATGTTCACTCAGATACTTTGTGATCTCATTTGGGGTTTTCTTGGCAAAGATACTGGAATACTATGTCCTCTTCTAGCTCATTATAGAGTAAAGAAACATGAGGGAAACAGGAGGAAGTGACTTGCCCAGATCACCCAAACTGTCTGAAGTCAGATTTGAACCTGGAAAGACGAATTTCCACTACTCCAGGTCTGATACTCTATTGCCATTTATTTGCCCTCAAAGGATCTTAAAAGGCTAGCAGGGTTAAAATGAAATGAATAAGGTTAAATTAAAAAAAAAATGATAAGTGTTTGTAAATATTCAAGAAATTAGCTTCCAGGGACTAGAGAGATCTGGGGGGGCGGGTTAGTGAACTTCAAGTTAAATTTGAATTAACAGAACAAGGTGGTAGCCAAGAAGGATAATGAATTCTCACTGATTATTATGAATTGAGCTGGGCCTTTGATTTCCTTAAAATAGGGAAATCCCAATAAGAAAACTCCCTCTACAAATGTACAAAATGATACCTCTCTATATATAATATACTTTTTTTTAGGTTTTTGCAAGGCAAATGGGGCTAAAGTGGCTTGCCCAAGGCCACACAGGTAATTACTAAGTGTCTGAGACCGGATTTGAACCCAGGTACTCTTGACTCCAAGGCCAGTGATTTATCCACTAAGCCACTTGGCTGCCCCTATAATATACTTTTACTATGGGTCCTGAAAGTTTTAGTAATTTTACCTTGGTCCACACAGGCAACAAATGTCAAAGTCAAGTCTCCAAGGCTATCTTCCTATCCATCACACAAAACTTTCTCTCAGATTTCATAGGAAGAAACATATTTCATATGCTTTTCATATTTTCCTATCCTTGAAGGGGGTAATTTCCCTGACATGCTCTGTATGGTCAGAATACATCAGAAATATTGTATTGAATTATAGATGATATAGTGCAGAAAAGACAAAACTGGTTGATCAGTTGAACTGATGTTAGTGGTAATGAATAATGTATCCCCAGTACTCAGTTAATATGAACTTTATTAAGCACTTACTATGGACCAGGAACTGCAGTAAGCATTGGTAATGGAAAGACAAAATAACCACTGCCCTCAAGAATTTTCTAGTCTAATGAGGGAGACAATATGCAAATAGCTATGACCAAAAATACTTCATACAGAGAAATAGAAAATAATGAACAGAGAGGAGGTACTAGAATTGAGATTGGCAAAATTAGATAAAAATTAGGAATCATAATGACAATATTAGATAGAGTTTGAGGGCTGGATGGGGGTATAAGGGTGACCAAAAGAAACCCCAAATAGTGCAAGTCACATTGGGCAGCTTAGTTTAGAATATCAGGGTAGTGTATTGTAACTGCCTTTAACCAGGACAATGGTTTTTTTCACAGATATTCTGGCAGAGACAGTATGGAGATGAGAAGACCCCCAAATGAGGTGATGGATCATGGTTTCCAAAGGTTTCATTTTGAGCCTAAAGCTCAATGAAATGAACTTATTGCCAGAGGGAATAGGGTTGTTCTTTAAAAAAATGGGACCGCAAAGGCAAGGCAGACACAGGGATTTTGTAGTGAAAATATCATGTGACAAAATGAAGCCACTAAATTGAATTTTAATACTCCAAACCAAATGTTATTTGAAACTCAAAATTTCACTTGGATTGTATACATACACTTTCTAGCATAAATTATGATTTGTACTATAGTCTTTTTGCTGCTCCTATTAGAATGTGATCTTAAAATCAGAATGTTTTTTGATTTTCTTTGTAATCCCAGCTTGGTGCTGTCAGACTAATAAATGAGACTTGTATGGTTCTAGCAAATAAAGAATAGAAAGTATAGAAAAGGTAAGCACTTATCACTATAGTCTTCATGAGAAAAAATGTTCCTTTTTCATATTTTCACATGGTAGGATAGACATGTATTCAAATGAAGTAGAAAAAATTCTGTTTAAAGGATTTCCTGTGGTTAGTGTTTAGAAGAATATAACTGAGAAGGTAGATGAAGTGACTTCTAGGGAAAGCAAAGAGGTCAAAAAGAGATATTTAGTGCTAGCACATGAGTTAGAAGATAGAGGAGGAAAAGATTGTAAAAAAAGAAACCAAAAAACATGCAAAAAGACAGAGATCCTAAAGGCCAAGACAAAGTTCCTTGAGAGTAAAAGAAATAACCATTACTTATTTTAACTTAGAAACTCCAGAGTCTAGAATAATGATACATAGTAGGTAATCAATAATTGACTTGTTGATTGATTTATTAAGGTCAAAAGATGCAAATCAGGGAAATTATCAAGTGTCATATAGCAATTTAGTTCCAGGTTTTATAAATGGGGTCTTATAAAGTTTAATAGGAACCCTCTAAAATATCCTGCCCTAAGTTGTTCTCTACGTTATAGACAAGATAATGATTTGTATTTGCTCTCTACACACTGACAAACTCACCAGTTGGGTCAAAATAAACCTCAGAAATGTTGAATGAAGGACAATATGCAACTCCAAAAGCAGTGTAACAAATTGAAGATCTACCAATAAAATTGCTCATCAGGTTTTAAAAATGCCATTATTGCCCCAAGTCATCTATGATAAAGTACATTTCAAAAATATGTCAATCTTACTTCACTGGAACTATCAAGGCTATGGAACATGAGCTCCTTCTTCTTCATTCCTTCTCGTATTATAACATTTTGAATCCCATCCCACTATTTCTTGTTCAGGACATCAAATGTAAGGTTCTCTGGTATTTTAAACCTTTTACCCATTCCTTTTTTTTCACTCTTTCCTGACTCTTTGTGACCCTATTTGAAGTTTTCTTAGCAAAGATACTAGAATGATCTGCTACTTACTTTTGTTATTCATTTTATAGATGGAGAAAGTGAGGCAGACAGAAGTGAAATGACTTGCCCAGGGTCTGAATTTGAATCAGGTCTTCTTGATTCCATATTCTCCCTCCACTATACTACCTAGTTGCTCCTAACCTGTTCCTACCATGCCAGTATTCTTATGCATAATTATCCTCTTTACTTTATGGTCAAAACAGGATTCTCCCATCTCTAAGCTTTTTCACTGATTGTACCCCATATCTAAAATGCACGCCCTTCTCACCTCCAACTGTGTGATAAAGGTTTTACAATTATTGTTTCATTTGATCATCCCAACAACTCTTGGAAGTAGGACATTGCTATTCCCAATTTATTGATGTGGAAACTTGGTCAAACAGAAGTCAAGTAAATTGCGCAGAGCCCACATTTAGTAAGTATCTGACACCAAATTTGAACTCAGATATTCCTAACTCAAAGAACAGAACTCTGTACATAAAGTCATGTAAGTATTCATGACACTAGGGCATTCCTTTAAAGAAATACAAACAAGTTCACAAATGAGTAACTATGGGCTATATACAAATAAATACAATGACAATGATGGAGAAGGAAGAAGAGGGCTATGGTAACACTTACAAATGGATAAATTGATAAACACCTTTGAGGAGGTGACATGTAGGCTATGCCATGGAGAGATATAGGGGTTCCAGACAAGGAGAAAGCATCCAAGCATGAGGAATAGTCAGGGAAAAAACAGAGATGAGAAATGGAAGACTTTTACAGCAAGTAATAAGTATGGCAGTTTGATTTGAATCTATAGTGTATGTGTAAGAGGCAATATAAAATTTTGTATGGAAAGGTAAGCTAGATCCAGAATCTAAAGGATTGTAAAGACCAACGTCATTCGTCTTTTATTCTATGGGCATTGGAAGCCATTGAAACTTGGTGAACAGGATTAGCATGATCAGATTATAACCTGATCTTCTGACATCCAAAATTTGCTTGACCCAGCAGGTATTAAAGACCTAATGAGATTAAACTCTAAACTGCTTTATGATTTGGAATAAATGTTTTTACTCCCAAAAACCTTTTAAAGGAAGAGGCATCCAAAAGAACAAGACTACTCTCCTCAATGATTTTTATAGGTATGATATTTATTTTTCTGACATCAATGGTACTTACTATCTTAGGACAGATGATTAATAAATCCTGTTACTTTTTTTAGTTGAATTAGAACAGTATCTATGAATGCAGCCATAACTCTTGAGCAAAGATCATAATAAAAGAAATATCTCTATCTTCATTCTCTGTAGGTTATACATTAAATAAACAAATTCTCATTAAACACTTACTGTATATAAGGTACCATCTTAAGTACTATGGAGAAGGAAAAGAAAGATGACCCACACGCAGTTCTTGGACTTAAGAAACTAACCAGATAATACGGATGATGATGTAATTATAAAAAGTAAGGTATGAAAACTCCTAGCTAGCACATATTACTGTACAGTAAGTAAAAGACTGTACATATATTATCTCATTTGATCTTTCTCAACCAACTTGAGAGGTAGGTGCTGTTATTCACATTTTTCTACATAACTGAGGCATTCAGAGGTTGTGATTACCCCAAAGATACACAGAGAGTAGGATTCAAAGAAAAGGAAGACAGGATTCAAATTAAGATCTCTGATGCAAGTCGAGTGCTTTTTTCACAGTACCACCTACCTTCTTTATGATGTGCTTTCATACTTTGATGGGTTTATGACCTCAGCATAGACTTCCCCACTGGCAGACGTTATAACACTCTATTTCTTCTTTTCTGTTTGACTCTTTTCTTTCTCCATCATTATTTCTTTTTCAGTGTCATGGAAAATTTTGGCAATCTGGAGAAGTCTGTAAAAACCCCTATAAATTTTTTTTTAAATCACATAAAATACATAGATTACAAAGGACCCTAATTATATTGAAATATAGTTAGTGAAGTATTCTTAAAAAAAAAAAAAAGAAAAACTTCATGGACCCTAAGTTAAGAAACTCTGGTACAGAAGGAAAAAAAAGTAGATATGCAATTATAAATTGCTGTGGCTGCTGTTGTTCTTCGTCCTTAATTTCAGCTGTGCCCTACTCTTCATGACCTCATTAGGATTTTCTTAGCAAAGATACTGGAGTGGTTTGCTATTTCCTTCTCCAGCTCATTTTACAGATGAGAAAACAGAGGTGAACAGGGTTAAGTGACTTTCCTAAAGTCACAGAGCTAGTAAATGTCTGAGACCAGATTTGAAATCATGAAGATAAATCTTTCTTGACTCTAGGCCTGGTACTTTGTCCACTAAACCACTTAAGACTGCAGTTTAAATCCTAACTTTGCTACATGATCCAATTTTCTTCTCTGTGTCTCCATTTTTCTCATCAATAAAATGAGGTATGGGTTACATGATTTTTAAGACACTTTCCAACTATAAATCCCATGGATGTTTAGTAGACATCTTAACTCCACTTGTCAAAAATGGAACCTATCATATTTTCCTTTAATTCTTTTTCACACCCTGCCTTTTTACCTTCCCTATTACTGTGTAAGTCAATGCTATCTTCTAATCTTTCAGGACTCATCCTTGACTTCTCACTATCTCTCACCTCCCATATCCAATCTGTTGCCATGGTCTGTTGATTTGAGCTTTGGAACATCTCTCAAATAAACGCCTTTGTCTTCTCTGACAATGCTACCCCTCTACTGCAGGTCTTAATCACATGGTGCATAAGATATTGTAATAGCCTGAGACTGGCTCTACTTTCCTTCCCTACTTTACTCCCCATTCTCTATTCAACCACAGAGGTAGTTTTCCTAAAGTTTAAATCCAACCATGTTAGTCTCTACTCATTAAACTTCAGTGGCTTCCTTTTTCCCCCCAAATCAAATTTATACACAAATTCATTTTCCATTAATTGATATGATTGGTATTCAAAATCCTTTAATAGTTAGCCCTTTCTTGCCTTTCTTATCTTCTTACCTTAAGTGCTTATGTATGTATATATATATATATATATATATATATGCATGTATATGTCTATGTCTATATATATGTATATATATATATATATGACAGGCTAAATAAGCAAAATTTTATAATTATCATTCATTCTTTCCTATATGTCAATATAGGATACACAAACTATATAGCTAGATATAGACATATAAGTATGTAAATGTATATATATATATATATATATTTATAAAGATATTAGAGAGAAAGAGAACTTGCTTATAATATATGTGTTTATGCATATCTACATATATGTAACTCATAGGAAATGAGGGAAAATGTTAGAATTAAGATGAGATGGGAAAGTCTGTGTGTGTGTGTGTGTATACACACATGTAATTTTTCTTGTTTTCTTTTGATATCCCCAATTACAATGGGAGTTCCTTAAGGAACTCTTTTCTCTATCCCTAGAAGTAAACACATTGTATAGCACAAAGTAGAAGCTTATTAAATCTTTATTGAATGATGTCTAATTAAGATATTAGAAAAATGTTTCATTGAGTGGATAGACAGATAATGCTTGTAAATATTTTAAATTTTCTCTCCAGAAAATATATATGAAAGCTGCAGTTTTAAGCTTAAATCCATATTATTAAAATTTCTCCAAGACTTTCTTAAGACTAGACAATGCAGAAATCAATAAATAAGGTCATGATTTGCAGTGTTTAGAAATGTTGAGGTATAAAATGATCTCATGGAAAATTTAACAGTCATCTGTCACAAACTGATATAAGTTGACTTCAACATGCATATGGGAATAGTACTTGACTAGAGTGTTAAATGGGTATTATTTAAACAAATATAAATGATGGAAAAGGGAATAATAGGTACAAGGAATAGTTTGACCAAAGGCAGGGAAAAGAAAAAAAAAGTCTAGTTTATTTGGAGAAGAGGCAGAAGCCATATTTGCTGGAGAATTTATTGTGTGAAGAATAGGAATTGGAAAAGCTAGAAAGGGATTATGGGAGGCCTTGAAAATTGATGAATGACTTTATATGATAGATAATAGGAAAGTACAAACTCTTTGAGTATAGGAAATGATAGTCAATCAGAAGCTTGTAGGACAATTTGAGGGGAAGTAATGAAAAAACTGGCAGCTCAGAGAAGTAATAAATGAATAGAACAGATAATAGATATTTGGAACTAATTTATTAATATAAATAGCAGATATATCTATAATATAAAGTAGATATATTAATAAATCAATAATCTGTTAGCAAATAGTATTATAAATACCTAAGGGATGGAAAAAATGTCTACAGCATTCAGAAAAAACAACACTGAAGATATAGAGTTTGAAATGTGCTTAGCAGCAGTCCTTTATAGCAATCAGCTATTATTCACAATGTTTTAGCAACCATGGGAACACAAAGATCATTGCTAATTTCCAAGGAAACTAGACTGTCCCAAACTACATTACTTCACCAACCCATAACATTTAATGTTGTAAAGAATCACATTGTACTGAATCCCTCCAATGTAGTCTTTGATTCCAAATTTCTAATTGTTCACAGCTTTGATAACACAGTCGAAGTGAGACATGAAGCACTGATCTTTCACAGTTTAATAATGCAGGCAAGTCTAAGGTAAAAGTGGAGTGTAAAGGGAAGACCAAAATCTATCCAGAAGAAAAGATTGCCATGGGAAAACTGTCACAAATTTGTTTTCACAGTACCAGCATACTTCAATGATTTCCAACATCAGGATACCCAAAACTCTGGAATCATGTAGATTTCAATGTGTTCCAAATCATCAATAAGCCAACTATTGTTGCTGTTGCTTATGGTTTAGATAAAAATGATTGATGTCAAGAGAACTATGCCAATCTTTGTCTTTGGAGGTAGCATTTTTCAGTGACTAAATTATCATCCTTGAAGATGACATCTTTGAAGTCAAATCCACAGGTACACTCGGATGAGGAGGACTTTGATAACTGAATGGTCAGTCATTTCATGTCTCGATTTAAGCAAAAGAACAAGAAAAACATCAGTGATTAAAAAGTAGCTATCCATCATCTTTTAATATTTATGCTACTTTGAGCAAAGAACATGCTCTTTTTAAGCACCCAAACCAGTATTGAAATTGGATTCCTCTATGGAAGGTATTGATTTCTATACCTCTATCACCTATACTCATTTTGAAGAAGTGAATGCCAACTTCTTCCAGGGCAAACTGAACCCTGTAGAAAAGTATCTAAAGGATGCCAAGCTAGAGAGATCAATGATTTAATGCATTGTCTTGGAGTGTGGCTTCATTCCAGTCCTCCCAAAATAGAAACTTCTGCAGGATACTTTCAATGATATGAAGCTAGAGAAGAACATCAATCCTGATGAAGCAATAACTGTAGTACAGATCTCTAGGCCACCATCTTGACTGGAGATAAACTTGATAATAGGAAGGACTTAGCATGGTAGTATATCACTGCTTTTTTTTCCTTGATATTGAAAATGCTGTGTAATTATGACAGTTTTGATCAAACAGAAGACCATCATAACAACCAACACTTCATAACAACAACCTTCACCGTATCCTAGATTAACCAGTCTGGTGTGTTTAATCAAATTAATGGAGGTAAGATATCAATGAGAAATGATAGCAGTTTCATTGGCAAGTTCGAGCTCACAGGAATCATCCTTGCCCCACCAAAAGGGTTTTCTCAAATTGAAGTACTATCTGTTATCATTACAAACACATACTAAATGTTTCTGCCATGGATAGAGCATAGACAAGGACTATGAGATCATTATCAGCAATGACAAAGGTCATATGAGCAAAGAAGGCACTGAGCATATGGTCCAGGAGATTGAGAAACACAAGGCTGAAGATGAGAAGCAGAAAGAGAGAGAGTCTTCTAATAGCTCTCTTGAATATTCTGCTTTTGACATGAAGGCTACTTTAGAAGATAAGACCCTCCAAGATAAAATTGGTAAGAACAAACAAAGACACTTGGAAAACGTAACGAAATAATATTCTGGATAAGAATCAAACTGATGAGGAGGAAGACTGTGAGCATCAGCCAAAAGAACTGGAAAAAGTCTGCAACACTATTATTATGATTCTGTACCATAATGCAGGGAACATGTCAGGAGGTATACCTAGTAGGTTTCCATGGGATAAAGCAGCCCCTTCCAGAGAAGTTTATATTGAACCCAGCATTGAAAAGGTCAATTCAAAACAACAAAAAAAGGAAAATTCCATGCAGTTTTTCAAAAATTGAAGGACTAAAAATTGGAGCCAAGATAGTAGCAAATTTAAAAATATTTAAGCTACTGTAAAAATTGTGGCATTTTGGATGCTAAAATGTATTGTAAAAGAATAGAAGTGTTCAATATTGTATTTAATCAGTATTTTAAACAGTGGTAATACTATTCTTATCCTGGGGAATAAAGTTTATTTAAAATTGACCAAACAATGATATAGTAATAGGTAGGCAGTGCTGTATAATGGATATAGTGGTGGACTGGATTTAGTCCATTAAACTTGAGTTTCAATATTTTGTTAGAAATTTTGGAGCTATATGACCCTGACAAAGTCACTTAACCTCTATCACTCTGAGTTTTCCTCAAATTTGAAATGAAATAATAGAACCTACTTTATGGGTTCTTGTGAGGCTCAAATAAGATAAAAATATAAAATGCTTTGCAAACATTAAAGTACTAAATAAATATTAACTAAGGAGGAAGAATATTTGGATTGATAAAGGAGACATTTCAGTTAGAGAGAATAATATGAAAGAGGATTCAAGAATACAGATAACCTATTAGAAAAGGAAATGAGCATGACTGGAATCTGTATTACATTTGACTGGTGGGATAGATTGGAGTCAGAATCAAAGGGATCTTAACTGTCTGATTAAGAATTTTGCACATCATCTTAGAAGGAAATGAAAGGAACTAAAGGCATTTGAGAAACACACCACCATGGTAAAAGCACTTATCTTGAGAAAATGAATCTGGCAATAGTGTACAGGATGGATATTGTTAATGGAGAGATTCTGAAGACAAGTATGTCAGTTTGGGGGCAACTGAAATAAAAAGGCATGAATTTAAAAGAGAATTAGAATAGCAATAGTAGAAATGGGAAAAGATGGATGAGAGATATTTCAAAGGAAGAATCACAAAGACTTATTAACTGATTGTCTATGGGGTTAAGAAGAGAGAGAAGAGTCAAGGATGACTCCTAGGAACATCTACACATACATATACTCTAAACCCTTCAAGATTTAATCGAAGTCTCACCCTGATATCTCACTGCCTGATCCTATCAAATGCAAATTAAATTCAGGCCAGGTCATGGGAAGATAAAGCAGTTTTTCTTTCACTTGTGCTATACAATGAATTTCCCATTCTTAATGATGGAAACTGTCCCTTAACTAATTAAAGAAATGAAGATGTACTGTTAGGATAATAACTGCAAGGGCATTTTTGAACATATTGCTTTATAATTTCAGGAATTATGTCACCAGAGCATAAGGGATTAGATGCAAGTAAATTAACAGGATATTGCATGGTGGGTTGCAATTCTTCAGACACTAAATATTTTCAAATACTTACTTCATTGAGTAATTGAGTTAACTTGGCTCTTTATATTAGTGATGATCTTGTTATTAAATCAAGGTCATCAAAGAATATGGTGACAATTTTTATACACACACACTAAGTAACTGATAAAGGTTGATTCTTTTAAAGAATATTGAAGCAAAAAAATTCCTTCTGAAGGAGTTTTGACTAGTGCCTTAAGGACCAGATTGAAGTAAACAAACTGGACATTCCATATCATTCTGTTCTTCTAATCAACACAAATTCCATTTGACATTAACATAACATAACACATAAATCAATGAATAAATAACTCTTAAGTATTTACTAGTTGTAGGTATTATGCTAGACACTGGGAATATAAACACAAAAGAATAAAAAATTATACCTACTCTCAAGAGATTACATTCTAAGCTCTTCACTTTTTTATTCAGGGAAACAAATTTGATGAAATCCAGTCAAATGTAAAAATATTATTAGAGTAAATAATAGGTAGAGTAAAATTGAATAGAGATGATTCAATTGAACACTCCACTAACCCCTCTTTGATTTTTCACAATTCTAGAGTGACAGAACCCATAAAAAAGCAAACAAACAAAAACAAGAAAACATAGTGAAACAATTGTCCAGTTCAAGACAAATTGGAAGGTCAACAGGAAGGTCTATTGCATTACGTAATAGTGGAACATGAAACAGGTAATGCCAACCCAGCCCCAGCAAATCAGGGGCAGGCATTGAAAGCTATTGAATCAAAAGCAAAAGTAGTTTTTTTTTTGGAGTTCTCAGCCCACAGACAGAAAGGGGATTTAACAACAGGTCAGAAGGAGATTACAGTGGTTTCTTTGTTACTACTGAGATAGAACTCCGGTGCTTTGACCGTACTTGGATCTAGGTCACAGTCATGGGTGGCAGTGCCAGAGTGAGAAGGAACAATATCACACCAGATCTTGTAAGTGGAGAGGAGGAGGGACCCTCCTCACAGTTCAAGAGACAAGAAAGAGTGATTGTGGTCACTCATAGACCAGAGTACAGATCAGGAGAGTAGTAAACACTCTCCTTAGATCAGACTATCTTGAAAGAACTGAAAACAGGCAGATCCCCAGAAGCATCTCTGAAACCTACTGTACAAAACTCCAGAAGTTTAGGACAGTGCACCCTACACCCTGAAAACAAACCTCTACTTTAATAAAGGATTAAAATCAGTTATAAACTGGTAAAATGAACAAATGGCACAAAAAAATTCCCATAGTGACAAGGAACAGAACACATACTTAGAAGGAAAAAAAGTCAAAGCTCCTACATTCAAAGACTCCAAGAAAAATATGAATTGGTCTCACATCATGCAAGAGCACAAAAAGTAAATTGAAAATCCAGTAGGAGAAGTAGAGGAGAAATTGGGAAGAGAAATTAGAGTAATACAAGAAAATCACAAAAAAATGAGTTAGGAACTTGATAAAGGAGACTTAAACAAATTGATAAAAATAACAGTTTGAAAACCAGACTTAGCCAAATGCTTAAAGTAGTCCATAAAAGCCAATTAGGGGAAAATGTCTTAAAAAGTAGAATTGTTCAAATGGAAAAATAGACACACAAATTTACCAGGGTGTGGGGACTCCTTAAAAAGCAAAATTGAGGGGCAGCTAGGTGGCACAGTGGATAGAGCACGGGCCTTGGAGTCAGGAGGACTTGAGTTCAAATGCAGTCTCAAACACTTAATAATTGCCTCGCTGTGTGACCTTGGGCAAGTCACGTGACCCCATTGCCTTATTCTGGCCAATATGGAAGATGGAAACCAGGCACTGTTCACAACCAACAATAATCAAACCTCTTAACAGATTTTGGAGCAAAGGGATGCATAACAGAGGGGAACAGGGAGCATGGGGAGGGAGCAATGGTATGCACAGGACAGAGAGTAAAGACACAGCACAAGGGTGGCAGGATGAAGTCCCCTAAACTGAGAACCTGAGTGATGGGAGCAGAAGCTTTTGCAGTGTGCAAAGCTAGGGGGGGCTGGAAGAGCTACAGCTGGGTTACCCAGGCCACTCATTAGCCAGCTTGACTGGTCTGGATGGCTCAGACTGTAAGCCCCCGGCCTTCCCAGAGGTGACCCTTGAATGGGTGAGGTGAGAACCTCCTGAATCTTACTCTCATCAGATTTGACTCAAGGAGGGATTAATATACACACTCAGTTAAGTTTAGAAATTTATCTTACCTTTCAAGTATTAGAAGGGGAAAGGGAGGGGAAGGGAAGGAGGGACTGATAGAAGGAAGGGAAGGAAGAAGGGGAAAAGAGAAAGGCGAAAGAACAGGGAGAGGGTGGATAGAAGGAGATAAACACTTTGAGGGTGGTGTTATTCAGAAGCAAAAGTCTAGGGAGGAGGGATAAGGTGAAAGAAGGGGAAAATACAAATGAAGGGGAGATAGTATGGAGGGTAATAAAGAGTAATTAAAACTGTGAATGTGAATGAGATGAATTTTCTGATAAAACAAGCAGATAGAAGAGTGAATTAAAGACTAAATTCTACAATATGCTGCTTACAAGAAACACATTTGAAACACAGAATAAAGGTAAAAGGTTGGAGGATATTTTATGCTTAAATTGAAATTGAAAAAACAACAGGGGTAACAATCCTTATCTCAGATAAAGCAATTGCAAAAAGATATCTCATTGAAAGGGTGGGAAAGAAACTATATCCTCTTAAAAGGTACCATAGACAATGAAATAATTTTAATTCTAAACATGTATGTATGCAATAAGTGATATAACATTCAAATTCTTAAAGGAGAAGCTAAAGGAGTATAAGAAGACATAAACAGCAAAACTGTACTAGTCGGGGACTTCAATTTCCGTCTCTCAGAATTAGATAATCTAACCATAAAATAAACAAGAAGGAAGTTAAGAAGATGAATAGAATGTTACAAAACTTAGATATGATGGATCTCTGGAGAAACTAGAATGGAGATAGAAAGGAATATACCTGTTTTTAATCTGCAAGACATCGTCCCTACAAAAAAATTGACCATGTATTAATCCATTAAAAACCTAATAATCAAATATGAAAAGGGAAAAAATTTTGAATGCATCCTTTTGAGATCATGATACAATAAAAATCATGTGCAAAAAAAGGACCATGGAGAGATAGACCTAAAACTAATTTGAAACTAAATAACCTAAATTTAAAGAATGATTGGAATAGTTAGAAAAAAATTTAGTCGACTTGGCCAAATAGAAAAGAAAATACAAAAACTTACTGAAGAAAATAATTCCTTAAAAATTAGAAGTGAACAAATGTAAGTTAAGGACTTTATGAGAAATCAAGAAACATTAAACAAAACCAAAAGAGTGGGGAAAAAAATGGAAGACCATATGAAAAAATCTCATTGGAAAAAGAACTGAGTGTAATATATACCCAGAAGAAATAATTTAAAAGGCATTGGACTACCTGAAAAGCTTGATCAAAAAAAGATTCTAGACATAACTTTTCAAGAAATTATAAAAAAAAAAAACAGCCCTGATATTTACTATTTAGGACCGGATGGCAAAACAGAGAATTCAAAAATCCACTAAAATGTCTCCTGAAATAGATTTCAATGAATACTATAATCAAATTCCAGAACTCCCATTTTAAGGAGAAAATATTATGAACAGTCAGAAAGAAATAATTCAAGTATTGTGGAATTACAGTCAAGACAACAGAATATTTAGCAGCTTTAACATTAAAGGACTGAAGGGTTTGTAACACGATATTCTGAAAGACAAAGGAACTTGAATTACAACCAAGAAATTAACTACCCAACAAAACAGCACATACTCAAGGAAAAAGATGGACATTAGGTGAAATGGAGAACTTTCAACCTTTCATTTCCATGGGATTTTGATACCTGTAGCTCATGAAAACTTTCTCCTTATTAGGGCAGTTAAATCATCTCACATTGAATAGGCAAGAAAAAGTTTTTACAGTGGAGGAAAAAGGAGAGGAGGTGATGGGAAATGAGTGAACTTTAGTCACATCCAAACTAGCTCAAAGAGGGAATAACACACATATTCACTTGATATAGAAATCTATTTTATCCTATAGGAAAGAAGGAAGGGTATAATACATGGGGGTTATTAGATAAGTTTGGAGAGGGATTAGTTAGAAGGAAACCACTTTTGAGGAGAGGCAGTGAAAGGAGAAAGAGAATAGAGTAACTGGGAGGAATAAATTGGAGGGAACTAACAGTTAGCAAAAGTAACTGTGAAAAATGAATTTTGAAATATGTTTCTCTGATAAAAGCCTCATTTCTCAAATATACAGGAAAGCAAAGTCAAATTTATAAAAAGAAGAGCCATTCTCCAATTGATGAATGATCAAAGGATATGAACAGTTTTCAAATGTGGTTATCAATGTTATCAATAGTCATATAAAATGTTCTAACTCACTATTGATTGGAGAAATGCAAATTTAAAAAACACTTCTGCGGTTCTACCTGATACCTATTATATTAACGAGTAATACAGAAAAGGAAAATGACAAATATTGGAGGGGATGTAGGGCAAATGGGAAATCAATACATTGTTGGTGGAGTTATGAACTAATTCAACCATTCTGGAGAACTATTTGCCCATGCCCAAAGGGCTATAAAACCAAGCATGCCTTTTGACCAAGCAGTGCCATTACTAGATCCACATTCCAAAAGAAGTGAAGAACAAAAAAGACTTAAGGAACTCTGTGTATCAGGATATTTGTTGGCAACTCTTTTCTGATGTCAAGGAATTGAACATTGTGGGAATACCCATCAGTTGGGGAGTGGTTGAATAAACTGGTATGTGATTAAGGTGGAATTCTATTCGGCCTGATGAAACAGGATGCTATAAGAGCAGGATGCTCTCAGAAAAAAAAACTGGAAAAAAGTTAAATGAGCTAATGTAAAATAAAATATGCCATGTATAAAAAATTAGTAATATTGTAGAAAGATCAGCTATGAATGATAATATACTGACCCAAGATAACTCTGAAGGATTTATAATGAAGACTGAGATCCCTCCCTCAAGAAATAAATCATTATCTTCAGAACACAGATTGAATTATTTTTAGTTTTTTTTCCCTTGGTGAGTGGGGTGAGGGTCTAATGTTTTCTTTCACAATATTACTGTTATGGAAATATTTTGCATGACTACATTTTATAACCTATATTGAATTGCTTGCTTTCTCAATGGTGGGTTGGGGGTGAAGTATAGAATTTAGAACTCAAAATTTTTAAAAATGAACACTAAAATTTATTATATATATATATATATATGTATATATACATATATATATATGGGGAAATAAAATACTAAATAAAAAATAAAGACTATCAGGATGAAAAATATTTTACCCCAGAGTGGGTGACTTCTCTTAAAGGTCTATCCTACTTAGTTTCAGTCAGTAAATCATTGGAAAATAATTATCAGGCACTTGAGTCCAGAGTTTTCTCTATTCTCTCAGCAAGTTTTCAGTGTCCAAGATTAGCACTATGGGAAATACATCCTCCCCACAAAGCTACATGTCATAAGTTTACCAAGTTTATAGAGGAACATCATCAAATTCATTTATCATATACAACACCATCCCCATCCTTACATCAGCAGTTTTCTTCTTCAATCCTGAGACAGGGTTATCTGCCTTCTGTTCTAATACTTTTAGTAATGAGGAACATCTCATAAGGTGCTGTCCACTTCATTTGTGGACAATTTTAAAAATTGTGAGAAAATACCAGCACATATTAAGTCAAAATAGGTTCCTTATAATTTCACCTTTTGGCATTGGTCCTGTCTTATGCATCTGTGTAGAAAAATCTAATCCCTCTTCCAAATGACAGCCTTTAAAATATTTGGAGTCATCTCTATCTTTTATAGAGACACTATATTGTCCAATATGAAATCCTCATTCAGATGACATTATTTTCCATTGACAAGGTCAGCATTCAAATAGACTGGAGTGCTCAACATTTTGCGGGATTAGTGACCCAGGTGAGTACTTCAGATTCTCATTAGGCTGCTTATCACTGGAAAAAATATTCTTTGGCTGAAAAAATCATTTCCCTTCATTGAATTAGAATTAAGAATTAAGATTACCAACAC
This sequence comes from Macrotis lagotis, assembly GCF_037893015.1. Classification (NCBI taxonomy): domain Eukaryota; kingdom Metazoa; phylum Chordata; class Mammalia; order Peramelemorphia; family Peramelidae; genus Macrotis; species Macrotis lagotis. The sequence continues at coordinate 118,290,999 of NC_133665.1, forward strand.
TACGCCAATTCTTCAAAATTTATTGTTTGAGAACTATAAGCAGTGAATCAAATGGACCATCTTGAAATATATAGAATTGAAAACACTTTACCTCATCATCCCCTCCCAAGTTTTCATTTCCAAAATATATTAAACTCTCAGCTCCCTTTCAGGATAAAGATAGTGTTTGTCAGAAAGTCAATGAGCTTGTCCAGAAAATTTCCTCAAGAGACCTGACCTCTGTCCTCATGATTTCAGTGTCTTCATCATTCCTTCAGAAAGTTTTCATAAATTTGCCTTTGTTAACTTTACTAAGAGGACTTTTCCTTAGAGAAAATTCACTGTTTCCTGGAAATTAGTAATATGAATCTTCCTGATAACACAAATTGTGCTTCTTTGCATGAAGTATTATAGAAAAATTCAGGTTATTTCAGTGATGCTTCTATTAGAAAGATTTATTTAGATTAACAAGTAAAGATAGTCTAAATAACAGCTAATTAAGGGTAAGTGACCTCCCTGATGTAACTTGGTACCTGGGTCTACTTGAGATCTATCTATTTGTCAGTTCAGTTCATGCCCATAGTCTCTGATGTTGAGCTCTAAGTCAGAATAATAATTAATATTGAAAATAGTAACAATTAGCAATAATAATAATAAATAATTGATTCTATTAGTAGTAAATATAACTTTCTACACATCATTTATACTTTCCATGCTCATTTAGTCCTTGCAACAATCCTGCTATTTTTATCATTTTCATTTTATCGAGGAGTCTAAATTGAAGCATGCAGATATCAAATGACTTGGATATGGTCACACAAAACAAAAAATAAGCATTTATTAAGTGTTAATTTTGTTACAGGCAATTTGCTAATTGATAGAATTGCAAATATGTACAGAAAGACAGTTTCTTCCCTAAAGAAGCTTACATTCTTTTTTTAAATTTTTATTTATTTTTCCAATTGCATGTTTTTTTTAGGTTTTTTTTGCAAGGCAAATGGGGTTAAGTGGCTTGCCCAAGGCCACACAGCTAGATTATTGAGTGTCTGAGACCAGATTTGAACTCAGGTACTCCTGACTCCAGGGCCGGTGCTTTATCCACTGCGCCACCTAGCCGCCCCCCACTGTGCCAACTAGCCGCCCCCCAATTGCATGTTAAGATAGATTTTAATAATCATTTTGTAAGGTTTTGAGTTCCATATTTTTCTTTCTCCCTCCCTTCCTTCGCTCTCCCCTCCCCCTGACAGAAAGTAATCTAATATATGTTATATATGTATAATTATGCTAAAATATATTCGTATTCTTCATGTTGTAAAAGAGGAATCAAATAAAAAAGGGAAAAAAGAAAAAATACATAAAAAATTTTAAAGATTGAAAATGTAAGCTTTGTTTTGTATTCAGACTCCATAGTTCCTTCTCAAGATATGGATGTATTTTCCATCACAAGTCTTTTGATTATTGTCCTGCTGAAATGAACAAATCTATCATAGCTGATCATGTTGCTGTTAGTGTGTATAATGTTCTTCTGGCTCTACTCACTTCACTTATCATCAGTTCATGCAAGTCTTTCCAGATTTTTCTGAAATCCCATCCCTCATGACTTCTTACAGAACAATAGTGTTCTATCACATTCATATACCACAGTTTGTTCATCCATTCTGTAACTGATAGGTAACCTTCAATTTCCAATTCTTTGCAATCATGAAAATAGCTGCTATAAATATTTTTGTGAACACATGTTTTTTACCCTTTCTTATCATGTCTTTGGAATACAGGCCTATTATTGATATTACTGCATCAAAGCATATGTACAATTTTATTTACTTTTGGATGTAGTTACAAATTGTTGTCCAGAAAAATTGGATCAATTCACAACTCCACTAACAATGCATTAGTGTCCCAGTTTTCCCACATCACCTCCTACCTTGATATTTTCCTTCTTTGACATATTGGCTAATCTAATAGCTATGAAGTGTTATCTCAGAGTTGTTTCAATTTGTATTTCTCTAATTAATAATGATTTAGAACATTTTTTAGATGACCATAGCTAGCTTTAATTTCTTCCTCTGAAAACTGCCTGTTCATATCCTTTGACCATTTATCAATTGGGAAATTATCTATATTCTTATAAATTTGACTCAGTTCTCTATGTAGTTTAAAAAATCACTTTTTTATCAGAAATAGTAATTGTAAAAATTGTTTCCCAAGTTCCTGCAATCCTTTTAATCCTTGTTACATTTGTTTTATTTGGGCACAAACTTTTCAATTTAATGAAATCAAAATTATTCATTTTGTATTTTATAATGTTCTCTGTCTCTTTGTTGGTCATAAACTTCTCCCATTTCCATATTCTGACAAATAAACTATCCCTTGTTCTCCTAATTGGCTTATGACATCTTATGTCTAAATTCTGCACACATTTCAACCATATCTGTCTAGAATAGGTTGTGAAATATTACTCTATTCCTAGTTTCTGCCATTTTAAATTCCAGTTTTCCCAGTAGTTTTTATCAAAGAGTGAGTTCTTAACCCAGAAGCTGGAATCTTTGGGCCTATCAAATAGTTGGTTACTATGGTTATTTACTACCCTTTCTTTTGCAATCTATTCTACTGATCCACCACTTTATTTCTTAGTCAATACCAAATAGTTTAGATGACTGACACTTTATAATATAACTTTAGGTTATCTCCCTTTCCATTTTTTATCAATTCACTTGATATTCTAGATCTTTTGCTCTTCCATATTAATTTAGTCACTTTTTTCTATCTCAAAAAAATAATGTTTGGTAGTTTTACTGGTATGGTACTGAATAAGTAATTTGATTCAAGTAGAATTTTCACTTTTATTACATTTCTTCATCTTATCCATGAGCAATTGACATTTGCCCAATTATTTGGATCTGATTTTATTTGTGTGAAAAATGTTTTATCATTGTTTTCATATAGTTTCTGAGCTTGTCTTGGGAGATAGAGTCCCAAGTATTTTATGTTGGCTACTTTAAATAGGATTTCTCTTTCTATCTCTTCCTGCTGGGCCTTGTTGATAACATCTAGAAAAAAACAGATTATTTATGAGGGTTTATTTGATATCCTTCAATTTTGCCAATGGTTTCAAGTAGCTTTTTTAGTTAATTTTCTAGGATTCTATGAGTATACCAGCATACTAATTGCAAAAGGGTGAGAGTTTTGTTTCTTTGTTGTTCATTCTAAATCCTTCAAATTTGTTTTCTTATTGCTAAAGCTAACATTTCTAACACAATATAGAATAATAATGATGATGATAATGGGCATCCTTGTTTCACCACTGATCTTATTGGTAATGCTTCTAGCTATCCCTGTTACATAAAATGCTTGTTGGTTTTAGGTAAATACTGCTTATAGTTTTAAGGAAAACAAGGAGCTTATATTTTAGTGAACAGAGAGAACAACTAAAAGAAAGATGAAGGGAGAGGTGAGGAACCATGAAGTAGGAAAGCAACCCAGAGTTTATCCTGGAGTATAATAAATATATGACTGATCTGTTCATACAAGAAGTCTTGGGAGGAGAAGGCACAGAGGCAGAGAACGATTATACTATATGAATGCCAGGGCTAGAAAGAGCTTTTCAGGAGAGATTCATGGGGCATGTTAGAGATGCCCAGAATGCAGCCTGGAGAGAACTAAGGCTTACATGAATATTAAGTGCTGATATCAAATTTGAACTCAGTTCTTCCTGACGCCAAGTACAGCATCCTATCTATTTAGTCACCTATGTGCCAAAAATTCTCTAACTCTGCATCATGTCAACCTTGCTCCTAGAATCCTCCTCCTCCTAGAATCAGTAGCTTCGCTAAGACTCAGTTCAGGTTCTATAATCTATAAGAAGCCTTTATTAATCTCTGTAGTTGTTCATGTTCTCTCTTTCCTTAAATTATCTATTATAGCATCACATAAGAACCCTAAAGTAAGGGACTTCTTTTTTGGGTGTTTATATCTCAAAATATAGCACAATTCATTAGCATATCCTTAATAAATGTTTAGGGTATTGTTAGTAATCCTCCCCTTGCCTTGTACTCAAGAATCAGCCATGTTCCTTTTTTTCTTTTTCTTCCTTTTTTACAAATGATCAAGATATGCCTTATACAAAAATGTCAGGGTCTCTACTTGTCTCTTTTCCTCCTATTCCATTTCCCATGCTCACATGATTCCTGGCTTTAACTTTCTTCTTGAAATACCAGTTCTTATGTTTGGGGTGCCCAATTTCTGCTTCTACCTCCAAATAGCATTAATCTAACAAGCATTTTCCCTTTTTCCTGCTGCTTGGACCTCACTTCATAATCCTTTATGCCTCTATAAATCATTCTGCTCTTTTGGGTCCTAGACAACTCCAGTCTACTCAATTTTTTCATGGATTATGCCCGAGTTATAGCAATATTTGCATACATATGTATATGTTTCAGGAATTTACTTAAAATGTTCTAAAAACTTCCAATATGGAAACTTTTGTACTAACGATCATTGGAAAATTGTCTATATTTAAAAATTTAACCGTGGTCATTTAGACTAACTGTGTCAGAGGCAGGGCTTGAAACTTGGTCTTTCTGAATTGAAGACTATTTTTCTAGGGAACATTGACTCTTTAAGGGAGAATATGTGATTGCAATTGAAATCTGAAAATTAACTAAGTAACTCAGTCCATATAACATAACAGGAATTTTTTAACAATCAACATGATTTAAGAAATAATATTTCAGGGGCAGCTAGGTGGTGTAGTGGATAAAGCACTGGCCTTGGAGTCAGGAGTGCCTGGGTTCAAATCTGGTTTCAGACACTTAATAATTAGCTAGCTGTATGGCCTTGGGCAAGCCACTTAATCCTGTTTGCCTTGCAAAAATTTAAAAAAAGAAATAAAATTTCCAAATTTACAACATTTAAAAAATTTCTTAACTAACCCTAGAGGTTAAAGTTTCCACTTTTTTCAAGTATGTTAGTTACTTATACATTTTTAAAAATCTCTTCTCTTTTCCATCCAGGTATTCTTTCCAACACTGTTGCAGAACTCAGCTTCTTATGTTATGGAAGTCTTGCCCAGCTCCTTTCACAAATCATGCATGAGAAGCCATTTGACATTTTGAGACCTTCCTAGACAATTTATGACATTGTATGGTACTGATGAAGCATGCTGTTTTGCTCATAATTATTCAATCATTGTTTCTGTTCATGCATTTGTGAGATACATTTTACACCATTTCTAATCAATTCTTTATCACAAAAATATTAAAGCTGACTCATGCCCACCATTCACCCAACCATTGACTTTGAGAAACTTGCAATTTTGCTTCTTCTGAGATTATGAAATTACATATATAGTCATATAGCATTGATATTCCTAAAAAAGTCCTATTTTAAGGGAGAGATTTGAGATCATTAAATGTAAAGCTCAGCTTTTGAAAATCAATCTAAATTGTTTAACTTCTAGTCAATACTGGGGTCAGTTCATTGTTTATTTTGGACCGCTTCTATGAGCTATCTATACATGGCACATCATAATAATTGATTTTTATATAGTTCAGCCGAGGTCTTTGGTGTGATTGCTGATCTCATTTAGGAACTTTTGCAATAATCTGGTGACTGATGAAATCAGCATAATGTCACCTGCAAAGAGTAGAATCTAAAGTACTTTAACATCTTTAGGATATTTTCCTTCCATTTGAACCAGAGAACTTTCCTGACAGTGTCAAGTAGCTTTGGCAAAAATATTTCTCACTAATGTAGAATACACTATACAATAATAGAGATATTGACAGTGAATTGTATAACTACCAAGACATGATCTGCTAGAGAATATAAAGTACCAAAGCCTGTCTATTTTTTCCTAACATTTACATCAAAGAAATCTTTGATACATATGTAACATCTTCTTATAAAGAAGTTTTAGAGGGGCGGCTAGGTGGTGCGTAGTGGATAAAGCACTGGCCCTGGAGTCAGGAGTACCTGGGTTCAAATCCGGTCTCAGACATTTAATAATTACCTAGCTGTGTGGCCTTGGGCAAGCCACTTAACCCCGTTTGCCTTGCAAAAACCTAAAAAAAAAATTTAGACATGAAAAAATAGTAGACATGGTCAATAGCCATTAACATTCCCAATTAGAATATATCATCTAATTTATTATGTTAATAGAAAAAAAAGAAAACTAGGACCACAACTCATTCAAAACCAATGCTAGATATGCATGGCATTCATAGTTTTTGATATAATTTCTTCTGTTCTTTCACTGAATGAAGACGTAAAGGATTTACTGAATTCTGTTTGAAATTCAATTAAATTTAACACAGAAAACATTAGTTAACCTCCTATTTAATGACTCCATCTAAAGTACTAGAGATGCACAGATTAAAATGACAATTTGAGACATTTAATTGCACAATGAATAGAGAACTGGCTCTGGAGTCAGAAGGGTCTGAGTTCAAATCTTAGCCTCAGAAACTTAACAGTTTTGTGATGCTGGGAAAGTCATTTAGCCTCAATTACCTCCCTACCCCTTGAAATGATTCTGTTCCTGTTTTCAAACTCAAATTCAATATGTCCAATTCAGAAGTCATCATCTTTCCTTCAAATACTCTCCTCTTTCAAACTTACCTTTTAACATCAAGGGTACCAGCAGTCACTGAAACTCACACCTGTGAAGTCATCTTCAACTCATCTACCCACTCTCTTCATAATCCCAATCAGATGCCAAATCCTGTCATTTTTTCCTTCACATGATTTCTTGTAATCTCTCATATACATCCACATTCATTGACCCACACAATCAACAGACTGATTCAAATATTCATGTATGCATGATTACCTATTGTAATAATCTTTTGAGTAGTGTTTTTTTTTTTAGGTTTTTTTTTTTTTTGGCAAGGCAAACGGGGTTAAGTGGCTTGCCCAAGGCCACAGCTAGATAATTATTAAGTGTCTGAGACCGGATTTGAACCCAGGTACTCCTGACTCCAGGGCCAGTGCTTTATCCACTGTGCCACCTAGCTTCCCCTTTTGAGTAGTGTTTCTACTCAAATCTCTTCTACATTCAATGGCCAAAATGATTTTTCCAAATCATAAATCTGGCAATCATCATTCCCCCTCCCTCCTAATAAAATTCAATGATGCCAAAGGATCAAATTGGAAATCCTGTTTGTCATTTAAAACCCTAAAATCTAAGCCACTTAGAACCCCCAAAACTTAACCTGTCTTTTATTCTTTGCTCCCTTCAACAAAATCTGTGATCCAGTGACACTGAACTGCTTATTTTCCTTACAAAGGACTCTTTAACTTCCAACTCCATTCTTTTTCAGTAGTTGTCCTATCCCACCTCTCTCTCTCTCTCTCTCTCTCTCTCTCTCTCTCTCTCTCTCTCTCTCTCTCTCTCCCTCTCACACACACACACACACACACACACACACACACACACACACACACAAACACATACTCACAGATATACTTCCCGATCCATCTCTAGAATGCTCTTTATTTCCACCATCTAACTTCTTTAACTTTCTTCAAGTCTTAGCTAAAAATCTTATAATCTATAAGTCATTCCTAACCCCATTTAATTCTAATAATCTTCTCTCTGTGAATTATTTCCAATTTATACTTGATTTATCTTGCACAATTATTTGTATGTCCCTACAATTCTTCCACTAGACTATGAGTTCCTTGAGAGCATAGAGTGGAGGGGTGTAGGGATTTTGTTTTGTTGTTTTGGGATTTTTTTATCTTCTTTGCATTAACTAGGCATAGGGGCACTGCCTAGCTCCATCACTTAGATTTCTTGAATTCTGTCAAGATTCATCTCCAACACAAGTCTGAAGGGGTTTTCTGCCTTCTACCAGTACTTCTGCTAATGTTTTTCCCCTCTGAGATTGTCTTCTGTCTATTCAGTGTATGGTTTATATCTACTTATGCAATTTGTTGGTTACCTCTCCCATTAAATGTGAGCTCCTTGAAGGAGGAACAACGTTCTTCCCCTTTCTTTGCATTCACAGATTAAGTTCTTAATAAATGCACGTTAATTAAATACACTACTGCACTATATAAATGTGTGTTATTAGAGGGGGGATGTATTATGCACACACACACGCACGCACACACACACACAAACAAACATGTTAATACTTCCAGGAACCATGATCCTGATCCATCCAGTATGATTATCTATATCATTTCATAGATCTACCCAAGACATTTCAAATATTTTCACAGGTGCCAGGATAGCAGTTGGATTATTTACATTTTTAATCTATCTTTTATGTTACATGAATGGCATTGCTCATTCCCCTGTCATATAGTATGAGTCCTAATGACATATTTAACAACATCAAATCATTTAAGAGTAGTATCGTGGTACAAAAATGGGGCTCAAAACCAACAAAACTGGGGCAAAATGGGATTAGTCCTGGCCTCTGAAGCACATTGTGTGACCCTGAGGTAATCATTTAACATCTCAGTGCAAAAATCAATCTTCTATGATCGTGCAATACAGATCACTTAATCTTGTCAGAGGAAGTTTTTGCATTGGGAAGCTCTCTTAATTTTAACCACATATTTCTAACAACATATTTCAGAGCAAATTTAATCCCTGCAAATTTCTTGCATCCAAAACCAAAAGAGAAAATTAAAAAGAAAAATCTAGTTCAATATATTATTCCATAGCTCCAGTTTCATTTTTGAAAGTTATGCAAATTTATATATATAAACTGCCTTAAGCAAAGGCTTGATTTATTACTACCATTCATTGATAAGGAGCCTTTGCAGTTTCCTTCTGCCTAAACATATCTCCAAATACTTAAATTTAAAGCACTATTAATTTCTATAGCCCAATCTGACATCTTTTTGCAATGTTGATTGTACCACTGTATATCTAGGGGCAGCAAAATGGTGAGGTGTACCTAGTTCTCATAGTCCTGAAGCTCAAAGTATAAATGTGATTTCAGATACTTAATAGTTATGTCATTGGGGAAGCTAGGTAGCACAGTGAATACAGCACAGGCCCTGGAATTAGGAGGACCTGAATTCAAATCTGCCCTCAGACAATAATTACCTAGCTGTGTGGCCTTGGACAAGTCACTTAACCCGATTGCCTTGCAAAAACCTAAAAATAAAACAAAAAAATAGTTATGTCATCCCACACAAAGCACTTAACCTTTTTTAGCCTAGATTTTTTCAACTGTAAAATAGTAAGGTTGTTGTGAGGACCAAATGAGATATTTGTAAAGCATTTTCATAGTGTCTGGTTCATTGGTTCCTTCTTTCCTTTCTTCCTATTACCTTAGAATTCATTAGCCTTAATTTTATATCAATTCATTGATCTAGTAAAAATGTGGCACAAGAAAAAAGTGATTAGGCTCAGCAACAGAAGATCTGGGTTAGAATCTAAGTTGTTTGGTGATGGGGAGAACCACTTGATTTGGAATCAAAGAACACAAACTAAAATCCTGATTCTGTCACATCCTACCTCTGTGACTGAGCAAATCAATTAATCTCTCTGAGTCTCAGGGGCTGTTTTTTTTTTTGTTGTTGTTGTTGGTCAGTTGTTTTCAATTATATCTCACTCTTTGTGACTCCATTTGGTTTTTTCTTGACAAAAATACTGGATTGATTTGTCATTTTTTTCTTCAGCTCATTTTACACATGAGGAAACTGGGGCATACAAGGCTGAGACTTGCCCAGATCACATAGTTAGCAAATATCCAAGAACAGATTTAAACACAGAAAGATTTATTCTTCCTAACTCCTGGCTTAGCCCTCTATCTACTCTGCCATCTAACTGCTCCAGCATCTCAACTTACTCATCTAGACAACACAGTCAAAAGCAGAGACATCACCTTGCCAATGATGGTAATATCGTCAAATTAATATGTTTGCCAGTAGCAATGGATGACTGTGAGAGATGGATTGTAAGAAAAGCTGAGCCCTGCAGAAGTAGTGTTTTTGAATTGTGATATTGGAGAAAACTTTGAGAGTCCTTTGAACAGCAAGGAAATCAAATCAATAAATACTTAAATAAATTAATTCTGACTATTCACAAGAAAGTCAAATATTGAAGCTTAAGTTGAAACGCTTTGTCCATATGATAAGAAGACAGGACTCATTGGGGAAAAAAATACAACAACAAAAACCAAAAAAAAAATTTGATGTTGGGAAAAATTGAAGGTCAAAAGAAAGGGGGATGGCAGAGATGGATAGATAATATCAATGGAAGTAATGTTCATTAACTTGGACAAACTTTGATAGATAGTAGAGGATAGAGAAGCCTAACGTTATAGTTCATGGGATCATAAAGAATAGGAATGATTTAAACAACAACAGCAAAATCAGAGGATTAGGCAGGCTGTTCACATAGTTCACTTACAGCTCTAAATTCATGAGCCATTGGCTATATTATTAGACTTTCATAAATAAACTCAGTTTTCTCATTTTTTTTAGTTTTCTCATTTTTTAAAATGGGGATGATGCTATATGACTTATATACTTGATGCTTCTTTGAGATCTTTATAAATATCAAATCATAATACATTCATGTGAATACCATTATTCAATGTATTGCCTACAATTAAAATGAATTAAGGTACTCTATGAGATACGTTCTATATACAGGTTCTTTCTTTTAGAAGAGAATGGCAAAATTAGTGAGGCCATGCAAGGATAATTTGAAGGAAATGGATTGCTTTTAGCCATGAGATAATCAAGCTAATAAGATATGTAATAGCAATCTTGAAGAATTACAAATGCTGTAATATGCAACAGTAATTAGACATGTTCAGTTTCTCCCTGGAAGGCAGAACTTGGAGGAGGAATGGCTAGAAGTCATAAAAAGAAATTTTAGTTTTGATGTAAATCTAGAGTTACTCTGAAGGAATGTAAAATACAAGATGGTATGTATGCATATAGCATAAGAAACCCTATAAAATAACAATCTGGATGTCAAATAAAATCACTTCATGAAGACAGTACTTACAATGCCTTAGTCGTTTTCTTCAGACAAGAAAAAATATATAAAATTGTCAATGAAAAAGTTGTGATTGTTAATGTGAGAGACTAACTGGAATCCTAAAAGACAAAGCTCATTTGGGAACAATGTGTTTAGAGAAATCGACATCTTTGCCATACCAATCTTTACATAAATTTATGGAGCAATTCATTGGATGATAATTAATAATCATAATAACCATAATGTAGATGTGATGATTTGTTGTTATGCAGTCATTTTTAATCATGTCTGACTCCGCATTACTCCTTTTGGGTTTTTCTTGGCAAAAAAACTGAAATGGTTTATTATTCCCTTCTCCAGCTCATTTTACAGTTGAGGAAACCAAGGCAATATGTGACTATGTGTAATTGTGTTGACAATGACAATCATTCTAGAAAGCAAAGAAATTCTCTATAGTTTATCTGAATGGTTCCTACTCCAGGTTCATCAGAACACATGAGAGTTGAATGCAAATATCAATCTCTCTATTCTCATAAAATTCTTCTTATTAGTGGATATGGCAAAAGCTATGAGCTCAAGGACACATTCTGTGTTCAATGTTTAACCTGAACAACTTTAAGCATTCCCAAATTTTCCTGTCCCAACTCCCCATAGCAAGACTTTTTCTTATTCATCTCTTTTAAGTGACTTTTCCAGTATCACAGTTAGTGTCTGAGGCTAGATTTGAACTCATGAAGATGAGTCTTTCTGATTCCAAGCTTAACACTCTATCCATTGTATCACCTAGCAGTTCTCAGCTAATGATAGCAGCTAGCTTTTATTAAAAAAAAAACAATTTTAAGATTTGCAAAGTAAATTTCTAGATGTTATCTCATTAAATCCTCACAACACTTCAAAGCAAATGCTATTATTATTATTATTATTATTATTATTATTATTATTTAGTCTTAGAACTTCTTGAGGGAGTAAAATACTAAATTATATTTAGACATTGAATTTGAGGCAACAGAAGGAAATAGCAATCAGAAATGCCCTACCTTCAGTTAAAAATGTAAAACTAAAACTTTGGGGCTATTATAATTGCTGTAAATATATATACATGGTCACCTATGTAAAAGTATTTAAATAAAACAAGGATATATAATGTCATCAGTATAAATAATCTACTTACCTCATCCACTCTTGTCATTTCTTCTATAATATAGTAGACTGACTATACATGCTTATATTTTATATAGATATATACATATTTACAATACATATGTTTCCATATCTATAACTATATCTATGTGTGTGTGTGTGTGTGTGTATACCTATATGTGTCTATATACTGGGATATACATATGTGTGTCTTCGTGTACACTCTACAACCAACTTGGTTAGGCCACACACGGTTTTATCATATATTCTTTGTTTAAATTTCATCAAAAGGAATCTAAGAAAAATTGATAAACATGACCATCTTAATTTTTTTGTTTATTTGGAAGGAAAAATAACAGTAAGTAACTATAAGAAACATCTTTAACAAGAAGTCTGAGGTATAAACCAAGGTTGCCCTTCTCTGGAAAAATAAATTGTCACTTTCTAGATTAGGGTTACTATGAGCAGATTTTTTAAAAGTATAAACATTGCTAGAAACCTATTCTATATGTAGCTTCATTTCTAAAACTTAGAAGAAAAAGGCAGTTTGATAGTGTTTTATATCTCTCATATTCTCTAAAAAAGAAAAATCCTAACCTCTTACAGAATTTGGAGAGCATCATATTTCATTTTTCTTACTGAATGACTTTCTCATAGTAACAGCCCCATCTGCTGTAACTAGGTTTTTGCTGCTAAAATCTCTGAAAAAGAGGTGAAATTTGTGGATATTGTGCATCTTTCAGTAAGAACAATATGGTTTAGAGACAGAAAACTTGCTAACAAAATACAGGCACTGTCTGTTCATGGTAAAGTGCAGTAGGCTTTTCAATTAGCCAGTGTGAATAGCTCATATAAAGAATTTAGCCTTGAGCTCACAGCTTTTGCCATATCCACTAATAAGATGAATTTTATGAGAGTAGAAAAAGAGACATAGATATTTGTATTCAACTCTCATGAGATCTGATGAACTTGGAGTAAGAACCATTCAGATAAACTATAGAGAATTTCTTTGCTCTCTGGAATGATTGTCATTGTCAACACAATTGCACATACTCATTTAACACCTTCTAGTTATCGAAGAGACAATATGGTTCTGGGAGTCAAAGAAATAAAGATTGAATTATGCTTCCAAAACTTAATAACTATACTACCCTCTGATTTTTAATTTACTGTTCTGTAAAAAGGAGTTTAGATTCTACAGTTTGAGGATACCACAAACAGAAAAAAAATTGCAATATAAGTTAATAAGAGAATTTGAAGATGTATGTTTCATACATTAAATACTGTGGGAGTGCCAAGGGAAGAGATGAATAAGAAAAAGGCTTGCTATGTTGATTTGGGACAGGAAGTTTTAAGAATTCTTAAAGTTGTTCAGGTTAAATATTGAATGAAAGATAGAAATAAACAAATCAAAGAGGAAGAGAGCAAGCATTCCAGTCATGGGGAGTGTAACCAAAACAAACCAAAATAACCTTACACAGAAACTGAAATTGACCTAGAATTTGGTGGGATAATAAGTATATCAGTTGAGATTGAACAAGCAAAGAATTTATGCAAAGTGACATTTAAAAAAATCATTTGAGTTAAAGGATATGCAAAGGTAATTTATAGCTGAGGTAATCAAAGCAATCCATAGTCATATGAAAAATTGCTCCAAATCATTACTTATTAGAAAAATATAATTAAATCATCTCTGAGATACCACTTCACACCTCTCAGACTGGTCAATATGACCAGAAAGGACAATGATCAATGTTGGAAGGGATGCGGGAAATCTGGGATACTAATACATTGTTGGTGGATCTGTGAATTCATCCAACCTTTCTGGAGAGAAATTTGGAATTATTCCCAAAGGGCAAAAATATGTGCACACCCTTTGATCCAGCAATACCTCTACTGGGTCTATACCCTGAAGAGATGATGAAAAAGGGTAAAAACATCACTTGTACAAAAATATTTATAGCTGCCCTGTTTGTGGTGGCAAAAAATTGGAAATTAAGTGAATGTCCCTCAATTGGAGAAATGGCTTAGCAAACTGTGGTATATGTATGTCATGGAGTACTATTGTTCTATTAGAAACCAGGAGGGATTGGAATTCATGGAAGCCTGGAAGAATTTCCATGAATTGATGCTGAGCGAGATGACCAGAACCAGAAAAACACTGTACACCCTAACAGCAACATGGGGGTGATGATCAACCTTGATGGACTTGCTCATTCCATCAGTACAGCAATCAAGGACAATTTGGGGCTATCTGCAGTGAAGAATACCATTTGCATCCAGAGAAAGAATTATGGACTTTGAACAAAGACCGAAGACTATTACCTTCAAATTGGGTAAAAAGCCCATTATCTTATTATGCAATGTCTCAGTATCTCATACTTTATTTTTTTCCTTAAGGATATGATTTCTCTCTCACCACATTCAACTGAGATCAATGTAAGATTAACAGAATGCCTCCTGTGAGGGGGTGGGGAGAGAGAAGCAAGAATGGGGGGAAATTTGTAAAACTTAAAATAAATAAAAATTTTTCTAGGAAAACAAAATCATTTGGTCTCAGAAGACCTTATTTCAAAGTCCTAACTCTGCCCCATAAGCTATGAAATCATCAAATTACTTAACTTTTTTTTTCAGTCTCAGTTTCCTAACTTACAATAGACATTTGACAGTAGTGTGAAGAAAACACCTTTGCATGAGAAATGAGAAAGAGTTATTTTAGAAGGAAATAGTGAATATAAAGTTTGGACAAGCAAATGGAGGCCATATTATTTTATAAATATATAATATCAATTTAACTCAAAATTGAGTATTTACAAAGATTTTGAGATTTAGACTAACTTAGATGGTGGAAAAGTGGACTTGTCCACAGGAAGAAGTTGTTGCAGATCTTGCCAATGACTCATACTTTCTGTGTGACCTGTGACAAATTAATAATTGTTTCAACAATATCCCCTGCTGAATTTCTTAGATTATAAATTAGGTATTATTTGCAAACCAAAAAAGCATGGAAAACTGAGTTTTACTCTTCTATAACAAGATATACTTTTGAACCATGTGACTCCAATAAAATGTTGAACTATTTTTTCCTCAGTTCTTGTAAGGATTGTGTGACTTTTTTATTATTTCTAAGTCTTCAAAATATTTTTCAATTTTTTCAATCATTGTACTATTTTTCATGTCTTTCTTGTCTCTGTACTTCCACTTTGATAATTTCTAATCAATAGTTGGTTTGTAATTCATCCACCCACCTTCTCTAAGCTTCACCAATTGAGTGTCCTCCTGGAAGCAAACAGAGAAGGACACTTACACTCTTCTGTGATCACAATGTTAAAATTGACAGTCTAGGATTCAAATCAATTGTTTTTTCTTCTAATAAATACCATTTGTAAGGGGAACCATATATTTGTATAACACAACAGCATCCATTGATCAAATAAAGAGGTTTTTCTTTCTCTATTGCAGGATTGTTACTTGTATAAAGGACAGCAAACAATATATATATATATATATATATGTATGTATATATATATATATATACATATATATATATATATATATATATATATATACATATATAGCTGACCCTAGAAATAAAGAGCTTCCTCGGATTCCCCAGCAATAGCTCTCAGAGCCAGGAGCAGCAGCATTTCTTACAAAATACTTAGATACATTCAGTGATTTTTTTTTTATTGAAATCAACACTAATTTTAGACAGGATTGCCCCTAGCTAATCCTTTGCATTTCTAAACATTTCAGGAAGAGTTGATGGTAAAAAATAAAACAGTGTTTCAGCTTAGAATTAAAAATCATATTGCTAACTAAACATATTCCTGTATAGTCATGTGACCTTTGAAAAAATGCTTCCTTCTGTTAGTCATACCTTGGGCAATAGCTACAGCTTGTTGACTAGATTCTTATAAAGATGATTCCTGAGAACTCTTTTTTTCAGTTTCCTTTAAGGCAAACATCTTGTTCATTTCTCTCTTTTCTAACCTCAACAGTACTTCAAAGTGGTCGGGAAATGCGAGGTTCCTGCGAATCTTTGTGAAGTTATAAACTATTTTCATAATATTACAAAGAAGTATAAATTTCAAATAAAGAAAATACAGTAATATTGCTAGGTATAACTCACATAAGAAAATTTCTTTGGGGTCCAATATAATTTTCTAAAGTGCAAAATGATCCTGAGACCAAAAAGTTAGGGAATTGCTATAGTCTAATCCATTAATGAGAAAGGAAATTTTACTATTAATGTAGAGCCAAAGGAATATGCAAATTCCTATGATAAACTTATAAAGAAAAAAACATACAAAACTATTTATTTCACAGAAGTTTAAGGGAAGAAACAAACTTGGACAGAGCCAAAATACTTTCCTGAATTTCAAAGAAGAATTGATTTTGATTCTATGCCAAGAGAGCTGCAGCCCCGCAGATAGGCTATATCTCCTCCCAAGGTCTAGGGTTCCCTAGAGAGCTGAGAAAAGGGGGTAAGGGGTTCTTCACTGCAATCAGTGAAATCCCCGCCCCATTCACTATGTTGCCACTATTGTTATGAACCCTCAACTAGGAATTCAATTTTATTTAACCTCTTAACATTTACTATTTTTCTATTGGCTAGGCAATCAGGGTTAAGCGACTTGCCCAGGACCACACAGCTAGTAGTTTTTGAGTGTCTAAGGCCATATTTGACTTCACAACTTCCTGCCTTCAGGACTGGGGCTCTATCCACTATGCCTCCCATCTCCTGTAACAACATTGTTTTCTTTCAAAGGTATATTTTCATCAAAAAATATGGAATATGACAACATCTTTAGCAAAAACTTTGGGGTCATCCTCAGACTGTAAGGGAATAGGCTGAAAACTTAGCTTGGTTCATAGCAATGGTCCCACAAGTTCCTATCCATTTGTGACATCTGCCACTGCCAGGAGAGCTACTGGGTTTCTACCAAGTTCACTTCTTAGCTCCTGTGATATTGATACTGTGATAGATATAATCTTGATATTTAGAATTATGGAGCCTCTGGATCTTTTCAACCACTAACACTGTGCTCCCTTCACCAATCACAGAGTTCTCCAAAGAGTGCAGAAACAAAGAAAGAGACTAAAAGGTGACATTTTTTTTTGGAATGAACAGCATTCAATAAAGACTTCTCCTCTTTTCCAAGCAATCAACCAATTAGAAGCAACTTGTCTATATATGCTTTAGGATAGCCAATTCTACTATAATATGATAGTTGTATTTCTGAAAATCACCATACTTTTCAGAATCATACAATAAAAGTCAAAAGACTTATGGGGGAAATGGGATTTAGGTACAATACTCAAAAATTTCACAAAGTCATATTTAAGAATATACGCAGGAACCTAACAAAATGGTAACACAGTTTTATACATATTAAATGGCACGTCACATTGTAAATTACATTTACAATATTTAATTACTTAAGGGGGAATTTAAAGTGAGTTATTATGAAGTGATTGAAGGAAAGTTATCTGAAATTCTGAAATCAGATGGAAAGTTGGAAAACCCGATTGGATGTGGTTTATTATCCTTTCATTCTTCTCCATTGGCTTAAAATATGCTGCTTTGTTACCTTTTTTTTAGGTTTTTTGCAAAGCAACGGGGTTAAGTGGCTTGCCGAAGGCCACACAGCTAGGTAATTATTAAGTGTCTGAGGTCAGATTTGAACTCAGGTTCTCCTAACTCCAGAGCCAGTGCTCTGTCTATTGAGCCACCTAGCTGTCCCCTGGTTTTTTCTTTCTTAAAAAGTCATCCATTTGGTTTCAGATTCATATGGACATGTTACAAAACTATTCTAATAACATTACAGTTATTATCTTCAAACTATTGAAATAATTTTAGTAATTTTACATTTGATAATTTTAGTGTGCCTTTCTATTTTCATAATCATTGTCATCTGCCATCTTCATTCCCTTCTGTCCCCACTTTGCCATCAGCAATGAATTGTCTTGTTGGTTTATGTTTTCTATGATTATTAAATCAAGGTCATATATCAATACAGCTTGCTTTCATTTTTTAAAAATTATTTCGATTGTTCAAATATTCAAAATCAGGAATCAAGTAAGGGAGAAGTTTCTGCAACACCCAGTGAAATAGCTCTTTTGGTACACCATTCTAGGAGTCAACGATAGTATCAATGGCTCTTTGACATTAAATCCCTTCTGAAATTCCATAGTGATTTCTTCATTCTCATCTTCAATAGTTACAGTTAACATCTTGAATATTCAAATTTCTACTGGCTACATAAAATGAGAGTTAATGAATTGTTCACAGTTTTAAACCCTCAACCAGGTTTTGTTTTGTTTTGTTTTGTTTTCTGGCTTTTGTGTATAGGTTTTTCAAAGAATGTGTTTGGCTCATAATCATAGAAAAGAATTGAAAATCTAATCTAATGTCTCTACATTCTTCAATTAAATTCTATATCAATGCTGGAAATATTTTTGTTGCTTTCTCAACTCCACTCATGACTTCTTCCAACAACTAAAAGCTTTTAAATTGTATAAATCCTTGAAAATACAACACTCACCACTTGCAGTACTAAAAGAAGCCACTTCTAAAAGAATTTGGTGATTTCCATTTAAAGTCTTCATATATAGATAAGTGCTATCTCTTTTACTGTGAGAAAGTTTGCTTCCATATTTTCACTGCCTGGCCAATCCATATGCTTAACAATTTTTCCATTTCTTCTATTTCTTTAGTCCTTGTTTTTATTGAATTTATTGGACTTAAATCTGTTCCAGGCAGAGATATGTCTTTTATTTTCAAAATAATCATTTGCAGTGTTGATTCCTTTATTCCTGTTGTAGAAGCAAGAAGCAGGTTTCCCAATGTTTCCAAATAGTGAGATGTCAATAGAGTTTCCCTGTGCATTCGTCAAACCTTTATCACAATGCAAATTTATAGAATTTTATGCTAATGTGAGCATTATGATAACTAGATAATTAAAGATACACAAACCTCAATTATTTTTATATCTCAATTGTTTTTAAAAAGAGTTGATATCCTCCAATTTCCAAAAATGTTCTCATGGCTTACCCTCTATCACATAAAGTATTTTCTCACTCTTTGAATGTTAACAATGACCTTTGACATTTATTTATCTACCTACTAGACAATGCCCCTCATAGAGGCATGCTAGAGCCATCTTAAACAGATTTGTTAACTGATTGATAAATTTTTAGTGAGATCATTTTGCTTCAGAAATCTATACAATTCAAGGATCACATTATTCTTTTGTTAATTGTATCTACAATGTGACAAAGAAAATATGAATGATATAACTTAAACTTTAAAACATACATGTGTCCTTTTATCCCCCTCAGAGAGTGATTTATTAAACATTTACTAACACACCACTGGTTCATCTACATTTTTACCAATTTCTCATTTTTTTCTCATACAATCTTTTAATATAAAAAACTCAAAAATTTTTAAGAGATTTAATTCAATAAGATAAATAATTAAAGGAAATTTTTGAAGTCCTATAGATAAAGCATCTACTGGAATCTTATTGAGACATAGTCATTCTTGGACATCTTGGTTTGTACCAAATAAACCTAATTGTGTTGGAATGGAATGATCTAATTCCCAAAATAGGAGATTTTTCTTCCCATTTCTTAAAGTTGATTCAGAACTTAGGAATTGGTAGAACCTTACTGATTACATTGCCCCTCTTTCTTATTTTAAGGATAACTTAACCAATATGAGAGAATTAGCTACTGCTGAAGTCAAGAGTTAATTGCAGATTTCTGGTGTCCTAATCACATACTCCTTCCACAACACAATGAATGGAACTAGACATCAAAAATGAAGCACCCCATATTTTTGTATTTTCTTTTTTCCTCTCTTGCTCATTTTGTTTGTTCTAGATGAGTTATAGATATCACAAGGTTAACCTTTGATTGTTTCCTTTCCTAAAAGAACCTCATATTCATTTTGTCCTAACAATGTCACCTTTTCAAGTTCTGTCTCTTCTCCTATAGCCACAATTTAGAATCTGTTCTTTCGCACAAAAACCTATTCAGGTCCCTGAAATTCTCTGGAAGGAAGACAAGGAGCATGACCATGGACTGAGATCACACTTCTAAATATATTACAGTAACACTGTCAGGATCAGAAGGTATGAAACAACAAAAAAGATATCACAACTAAAAATAATTAGATTCCAAACAAAGAATAAGTTAAGGTAAATAATTC
The DNA here is from genome assembly GCF_037893015.1 of Macrotis lagotis. Taxonomy (NCBI): domain Eukaryota; kingdom Metazoa; phylum Chordata; class Mammalia; order Peramelemorphia; family Peramelidae; genus Macrotis; species Macrotis lagotis. Next base: position 118,311,290 of record NC_133665.1, read on the forward strand.
CTGAAAATTTCATAATTGAAATGAAATAGGGCATTGGAATAAGAATATTAGATAGAATCATATAGTATTAGAGCAGAGAGTAATCAAAGAGGTCACCTAAGTCAATCCCTTCATTTTTGAAAAGAGACAAAACTGATACCCAGAGACTTTGTTAGTTAGGACTCTAGAACTGTAGCACACTGATTCTTTCTGCTTTCCACTAAACCAGATTCTCTAAAGATACTTCATAAGAGTGCTCAAGAATTTTCTTAAAGTATGTTATGCAATTTGTGGCACCACAGTTTAGAAAGGACACTGACAAGCTGGAGAATATACAGAAGAGAATTTATTATAGTAAAGGGACTTGAATTTTGTTTATTTATTTTAATAGTTTTTTTTAACATTTTGAGTTCCAAATTCTCTCCCCCTGTGTGTCACCAATTCACACACACACACACACACACACACAGACAGGCAAAAACAAGCAAAACACAGGACCTCGAGTCTTTAATATATGAAGGTTCATTAAAGAAACTGGAAAATGTCTGTCTAGCCTGAAGAGAAAGAAGACTCAGGAGGTAACAAGAGAACTGCCTTTAGTGATTTACCTTGTTCAAGTCACTTAACCTTTCTAAATTTCAATTTCCTCACATCTAAAATAATGAGGTTAGATTAGAGGTAATTTATGTTCCCTTTCAACTCTATATCTTTGAGTCTATGATTCCATTCAAGAATTTGCAGATTTGTTATTTGGAAAGGAATTAAATTTGTTCCCTAGTACCTTCTAAAGTGCAAGTTACAAATAACCAAATTTGGATTTAATATCCAGAAAAAAGTGAGAGTTATATCATAAAAATAAAAAGGGTGAGCAAAGGATTTGGTGGGTTCACTCTTAGGGGAAGTCTTAGAGTGTCTGCTTTAAAATCACTTGTTTGGCAAGTTATAATGGGAGACTGTTCTGGGAAAATGCGATGAACTAAATGGCTGATAAAGTTCCTTCCAACTATAACATTGTGTAATTCTTGAAGCTCTTTGGAGAGAATGTATTTCTTTTTGTTGTATAACCCAAAGGTATCTTTAAACTATAGGCAAGACTACAAACATTTATTAAGTACTTATTATGTTCCAAGCACTGTGCTAATCACTGAAAGGCAAAAAGAAATACAGTTACTGCCACCAAAGAGTTACATTTTAATGGTGGAAAACACTACATAAAAGGAAGCTGGTAAATGAAGGGATGCCCAGAAGCAGCAGGAAGTTTAATTTGATAAAGTCAAAAGCAAAGGCAAAAGGAATAATGAAGACTCAGGAAGCTGGGCCCCATTCCAAAATGTCATCCCCAGGAGGAACTCACTAATAGAAGAAGGAAGAAGAGAGTTGGCATTGCAGACATGTTCTAATATGAAGATAGAGTTCATGAAGAGCCTCAAGCACCAAGGGAGTTTTAAGTGTAAGATTTTAACAATGGTGTTAAAATTCAAAAAGTCAGAAGACTGGTCCATAACAGTAATGATTTTAGAAAAGTCATGAGCAAAAGTAATAAAATGTAAATATGACTGAAAAGGAATTTGAGAGAAGTCAACACCATGTAATAGTTTTCAGATTACAGAAATAACTGATATATATATAAATTATATATATATATATATATATATATATATATACAGAGAGAGAGAGAGAGAGAGAGAGGAGAGAGAGAGAGAGAGAGAGAGAGAGAGAGAGAGGTTAGGTAAACTCTGGGCTTGAAATTTTAGAATTTTAAAATTATGGACTTTTCTATCTTAGAAATTTATAGGCTACCAAGGGTTTGAAGCTTTAAAAAGGAATAGCTAAATGAGCACTTGTCAGGATATTTGAATGGAGGCACTTGTTCAGGTAGAATTCTAATTTGATGACATCTGAGATCACTCTCAAATGATACATTCTTTAATTCTGCTTTGGAAATAACCTTGAAAATGTAGTTGGTGATTTTACAGTCATTAAATGACCAAAATATATATGTTGTAACAGAGGATTCAATATTATTTAGACATCCAGCCATTTCTTCCCCTTTGGTCTTTGTTCCTACAATTTTGATGAATTAGTTACACAATTACTAAAACTGAGGAACATACATGGTCATTTCTTCAGGTAAAGCATATTGAAAAGCTCCCTACATACTCCTATAAAGCCTCCAATCCAGATCCAACATTAGCATCAACAAGAACCAGGCTAGAAAGACTTTCTCCCTCTTTTGAAATCACTTTACTGTCTTTTTTTTAGGTTTGTTTTTTTTTTTTTGCAAGGCAAATGGGGTTAAGTGGCTTGCCCAAGGCCACACAGCTAGGGAATTATTAAGTGTCTGATCCGAGATTTGAACCCAGATACTCCTGACTCCAAGGCTGGTGCTTTATCCACTACGTCACCTAGCCGCCCCCCCCCCCCAAACAAGTTTCTGATCCATTTATTCATTTTTTTAGTTTTTTTTTTTTTTTTTGCAAGGAAATGGGGTTAAGTGGCTTGCCCAAGGCCACACAGCTAGGTCATTATTAAATGTCTGAGACCAGATTTGAACCCAGGTATTCCTCACTCCAGAGCCGGTGTTTTATCCACTATGCCACCTAGCCACCCCCTTTACTGTCTTTTATTCTGCAATGAAACACTGTCTTTTGAGATCCCTTCTTTGCTCATTGCCTCCAACTCCGTGCCTCAATCTACTCCAATGTATTTCTTTACCTATTACTTCATTCTTACAAATCATCTCTTAGAACTCAAATTAACAACTTATATTTTGATAACCTTTTAAGCTTTACAAAATATTCTTTACTCCTAGTAATCCTGTATAGCAAGGATTAAAATCCTCATTTTTTTTCAGATGAGGAAATAAAAGTTAAAATGTCTTGATGAATGGGATTTGAAACTAGGGTTCCTTAGTTCATGACCAACACTCTTTTAACTCCTTTGACTCCTATTACTTTTTTAAAAAGTTTTTGCAAAGTCACACAGCTAGGTAATTTTTAGATGTCTGAGGCCGGATTTGATCTATGGTCCTCCTGACTCCAGGTCTGGTGCTCTATGCACTGTGCCACCTATATGCCCCACCATTTGCTTTTTAATATTAATTCTTCCTTTTTTCTTTCATGACATTACTCTGTGGTTCTCATCCTACCTCCAAACACTACATCTTTGTGGCCTTCACAGGTTCATTTTCCTTTTACATTATCCTATCCTCTACCCAAATCATTCTTATATTCTGTCTTTTGTCTATCTTATTCATGTCCACTCTATGAATATTTCTCAAATCTATATTCCCATTAATGCTAAATTTCCAGAATTAAATATTATATTTCTGAAAACTTGCTAAACATCCTTAATCCATTTTATATCTACATAGTCAAGTTTGAAATTATGAGCTTTCTATCTTCTGACCCTTCTCTTGAATTTCTTATTTCTGTTGATGGCATTAATATTCTAAGTCATAAAATCTCAATAATTCAGATTTTTATGCCACTGAAAATCCTAACAATTTCATCTGTCTTCCAAATTTCAATGTCACCATGATATTTAAAACATGAAAAACTATGATTATCTTCACATTTTCCCTCCCTTCTATTTTTTCTATAATTTTTCAACCTATGTCAAAATAAACTTGGTTGCATGTTATAAAAGTTTTATCATATATAACAGAACCACATTAAATTCCTCTCTTCTTGAAATTCAAGATGAGGGGATTATACAATGGTATATCACTTGAAGATCCTTTAATAGAGAAGAGACATAATCAGAGTAATGATTTAGGAAGAGTATTTGTATGAAGCATAGATTGGAAAATTAATAGAGTAGAGGTAGGAAATCCTTTTAGAAACAAATTATAGGAACATTTGAAGGTCTTAACAAAGGTAAAAATATTCAAGTCAGAGAGATACTGATAAAGTAGAATTTACAACATGTGACAACTGATTGTTATGACAGTGAAATAACTTTCTTCTTTAAGGCATTGAATTACCCTATGTTAGGTGCAATCAGAGACCAAAAGACCTCCTGTCAATAATGTTGCAGAGGAGATTTATGCTTCACATTACCATAAGGTTAGAAGAATTGACACAATAAAAAGTGTGCTGGACTTAAAATTAGAAAGACAAGTTTAAATCCAGTATCTGAAACTTATTTCATAGGTGGTCTAGAGAAAGTCATTTAACCAATCTCAGTCTCAGTTTTTTTGCCTGCAAAACAGGAATAATAATATGGACCTCCCAAGGTTGTTATGAAGACAAAATGAGAATAGCATGTGAAAATTGACTTGCTAAACTAACTAGATAAATGCTATTATATATATATAATTATATATATATAATTATTATTATTATTATTATTATTGCTCTTTGTTGTTGATACTGCTAAATGTCCTTTGAATTTCTAAGACTGATTTCAGCATTCATGAAAGTATTATACAAATGTAGAGGAGTATGAGGTGTTTAAGGAGGACAAGTATCTCTGGTGTGAGGTCTTGCTGAATACTTTCCGGACGATTCATTCATCTTTGGTGCCCCACATTTCAACCAATTTTTACCTGTGACTCCAAGAAGCTGTAGATGCACACCAGTCACACCCTGATTAAACTGTCTTAGCAGATAGGGTAACCTAGATTTAGGATAATGGACTGGCTTCAAACCTGTTGCTGCTAGGAAAATGTCTAACCACCCATGCGAAGGTTTCTCCCAGTGGAAAGGAGGGATGACAATACTTTATTCCAATATTGAGCTTGGTCACACAATAAAGAAGGCATTCGACACTGGAATTTGATGACCCAGGAGGAAGGAGTGAGGTTGGTGACTCTGTGTAGCTCTGCTTCACATGCCCAGTTGAAGTTCAAGTCAAGACATTATTACTTCATTATTTTATTGGTCCTCTTCAAAAATGAAGGAAAAACAATATGATACAAACTTTAAAGATGATAGTAGTGTTAAAGATCACAATGATACAGCTAGGACAAGTTCAAGCTGCTAGTTGCAGGAAGAAATAACATTAGAACTCAATTTTTCTCTTGTCCAGGCCATGGTTTCATTACATCATATTCTACTCCATAAGTTATAAACATTTCATATATCAAATAATCTAGTTAATAGAGAGGTGAGAGTTCCTGCAGAGGAGAGAACAGCTTCTGCTACTACCACCAGTTTTAACACTGGCCAGTCTTAGAAAGAATCCTGGGTCATCTTTGGAATTCTGATGGAAATAGATGATCAAGAAAAGTGTCTGCTATCAGCTATGTCCCTAGAATAAACCACAGTTAAGAATCATGAAGGAAAGGCACAGAGAAGCACAGAATTTAAAAATTGGAAGGGACTTCAGTTAGATTTTAATCCAAATCATCCACAAAAGGAATCCCCACCATAACACTGATAAGGGATATTCCTGTTCCTGCTTGAAGACCATCTTTGAAGAAGAATACAGGTTTTTGCAAGGCAAATGGGGTTAAGTGGCTTGCCCAAGGCCACACAGCTAGGTAATTATTAAGTGTCTGAGACCGGATTTGAACCCAGGTACTCCTGACTCTGAGGCTGGTTCTTTATCCACTACACCACCTAGATGCCCCAGAATACATTATCTCTTAAGAAAGCCCATTATAATATGATTTTCAACTTAGATCAATGTATACCACGGAAACAATGTACAGACTAACAGACTGCCTTCTATGGGGAGTGGGGGTGGGGTGGGGGGAGGGAAGCAAGATTAGAGGAAAAATTGTAAAGTTCAAAATAAATAAACTTTTAGAAAGCACATTACAAATATTAAAATATTTACCTTTTGTTTTATTTTTGTTTTCCCTGAGATTGTCTAAATGGTTCTCTATGCAATATGTACGTATGGCTCATACTTTTGCTTTCTGTGGCCAAAGAGAAGTCTTATCAGTGTTCTATGTGGAAAACTCTTCAAATACTTTGCTTCGGCTAACTTGCTGGCTGCCCAGTTCATTAAATCAATCCTCATATCATATGATGCAGAGGCCCTCCTCTGTTATCTTCTCCTGGATTCTGTAGCTCATCAATGTCTTTCATAAACCATGATACCCAGAATCACTACTTTCCAGGTAATGTCAGAAGTGGACAGAATGTCATGGCATGGTTATCTACCTATTCTTCAAAGCTATACCAGTCAATGTCAATAAAATTTCCAATAACTTTTGATTGCTACTGATATATATTGAGCTTGCAGTCTCCTAAAATCCCAAATATTTTTTGACAGTTTTTTGGTCTAATCATGTCTTATCTCCATTTTGCACTAGTTCAACTAAATTTTTTTGGTTACTTTAGAATTCAGTTATACATCTGTCCCAATTTGATCTCATTGTGTTGTATTCAGTCCAGTACTCTAACTTGTAAATATTTTTATCTTTATACTGAAATCTAAAGTTGAATATCTCTCCCATCTTTGTGTCAGCTGCAGTTTTTATGAACATTTCATCTATAGCTGTATCCAGTCACTGTTGAAAATGTTAAACAGAATTGGGACAAGCATCTATTCATAGGGAACTCCATTGGAAACCTCCTGCCATCCTTATATTGAAACATAAATGACTTAAAAAACATTACCATAGATGAATTAATAGAACAAAAAATAGTCTATCTATCTAGTCTATGGAAAAGTGATAAATTTATGAACAAACAATAATTAGAGCACATTGTAAACTACAAAATGAATTATTGTAACTATATTAAATTTAAAAAGGTTTTGCACTAATAAAATCAATGCTGCCAAAATTAGAAGGAAAGCAGAAAATTGGGAAACAATCTTCACAACAAGGAGTTCTGATAAAGGTCTCATTTCTAAAATATGTAGAGAATTGCATAAAATTTGTGAGGTCATAAGTGATTCCCCAACTGATAAATGGTCAAAAGGATATGAACATTCAGTTTTCAAATGAAGAAATTAAAGCTATAGATAACTATATGAAAAAATGCTCCAAATACTATTGATTAGAGAAATACAAATTAAAACAACAATGAGGTATCATCTCACCTATTAGATTAGCCCAGATGAGAAAAAGGGAAGATGATAAATGCTGGAGAGGTTGTGGGAGGGTTGGGACATTGATGCATTGCTGGTAGAATTGTAAACAAATTCAAACTTTCTGGAGAGCAATATGGAACTAAGCCCAAAGAGCAATAGAACTGTTCATACCCAGCAATTTCAATTCTAGGTGTATATATCCAGAAGAAATTGTAAAAAATGGGGAATTTCCTACATGTTCAAAAAATATTCTTTTTGTACTGGCAAAGATTTGGAAATCGAGGGGATGCCCATCAATTGGGAATTGTTAAACAAGTTATGGTACATGAATACAATGTAATATTATTGTTCTTTAAGAAACCATAAATGGTCGGACCATAGAGAAGTATGAAATGACTTACAGGTTCTGATGCTGGGTGAAGGGAGTAGAACCAAGAGAACAATGTACACATCAACATTATGATATCAACAACCTTAATGAAAACAATTCCTCTCAACAGTCCAGAGAGCTAGGACAACTGCATTAGATTGGTAATGGTCTATATTATCCCCTACCAGAGAAAGAGAAACCAAACAAAACAAAACAAAACAAAAAAACACCCCTACTGAATCTGATGAACACTTTGCAAAAATTCTCTCTTGTGTATCTCTTTCACTTAATCCTAATTCCTCATGCCAAAAATTACTAATTTACAAATATGCTTAACAAAATATGTATGTAAAATGCTAACCTGACTATTCCATACTGACGGGAGGGGGTGGGAAGGGAGGGTGGAGGGAAATTTTGTACTTTGCAACTATGCATGTACAAATGGATGAACATAAAAAAGTAAATTTAAAAAGAAACATAAACAACTGTATATTGACTTTCTATCCATCAAATTCTGAAACTATTAATATATTATCTCTTCTGTAATTTCATCTTCTTCACAAAAAGTGAAATATTTAACCAAAAATATGCTAAAATTAAGATCAACTGTAATCATAATATTCTTCTCACCTACTAGTATAGCAATACTGAACAAAAAATATAATTGGCCTGGCATGATCTGTTCTTTAAAAAACCATGGTGGTTCTCTGATCAATACCTTCCTTTCTAAATGTTTGCCAACCATCTCATTAATGAATTATTCTATAATTTCCAAGGGATAGCAGTCATATTTCCTGGCCATAGTTTGTGGGCTGTCATTAATCATTTTTGTTGAAAACCAGGCATTTTCATTCAAATTTGTGTTTTCTTCTCCCATATTTCATGATCCTTAGATATCACCTTCTTATCCCAGTAACATAAATTTATCAAGTCAACTTAGTATTCTATTCTATATCTTTATTTCCTGGTTTTGTAATCTACAGTATGAATTCCCTTCTTTTTGACAGATTTTTTTTAAAATAAAATTAATAATAATTGAATAGCCCTGTAGATCTCTATTGCCAATTACGTCTAATTCATTCCCAAAGAAACACCTGATGTTTTTATTCAATCTTACCCTTAATCAGAGGAAAGGTACAAACCTTTACATTGACTTTAGATTCCTTCTTGACTCAATCCATTCTAAGTTTCAGCATTCCTGTTGCCATTTCACAGGATATTGTCATACTCTTATAATGATCATGTATGTTTATAAAAGTGTATTATTTATATGTGTGTATATGAATTCTGTGCATATACACATTGTCCTATTCAGGCAAAATCTGTTTTTCTTCCCTATTGTAATTACTTCTCTGTTCATCTTGAATAATTTCATTTTTGAGAATCTACCAATACACTTGGGCTGGTTTTTCCTATGCATTTTAGTTCAAGTCATTATAAATATTGTTAAACATTAATTAATGGGCTTATTCTAAACCTATGGTACATTCAGAAAAAGCCCAGACTTATTCTTCTCTGTCTCAAACATTAGAGAGAAGAGTTCAATTCTGCTCTGATCAATTGCACATCATTTTCACCCCAATAAATATACCCTCCTTTGTTAGCGAGACTCTAATCCAAAATAATTAACCCCCTTTTAGTAAAATGAAAAAAACTATATTAGATTCTCTATGAAAGAGACTGAGACAGACAGACAAACAGACAGACAGACATAGACAGAGATAAGAGAGAGACAAGACAGAGACAGACAGAAAGAATGAGACAGGTGTCTGAATAATTGCAGTTACCCATCACTTCCAATCATGCTTCTCTTTCAGGCTTAGCATCTGCTTTACAAACTCCTCATCTATTTTCTTATCCTGACCTGGTGGTCTATAGCATATTCTATATTCAAAAAACATTCTTATTTTTATCTCATTGACCTTTAGTTGAATATTCTTCAACATGCTTTCCCCAATGAGATCTTGCATTTTTTCATGAATATATCTTCATAATATGCAATGCTACCATATCACATAATTCCTTTGGCTTACATTGTTTCTTTTTAAGATGGTACAGCCATCCAGAACCATTATCTTGCCACAGGTTTTATGCCATCAAGTCTCAAAAATATCTATTTGGTTAAATTGTGCCTCTATTTTAGCATACTGAATTACTCTAGTATCTTACCTAATAAACTCTTAGAATTTGTATAGCCTTTTAAGTCCATGAGTTTTACAATGGACTCTTTCTTGGATGTTGTTTCCTATGAATTTGTGGATTTTTTCCTTCTTTGTAGCTACTGGGTTTTTTTAAAATAGATACTCTTTGTAGTATATAGCTAGGAGATTACCTAGAGTCTTGTCCCTCCTTGAGTTTGTTTTCTTAAAGTCCTTTTGATTAGAATTGTCAAATACCTGGCAAACATTCTTACTAAACTTTGCTAGTTTTATTCCTTCTCTGGCCCTCAAACTCCCATCCCTTTACTGTAATACAGAAATCATCTTCTTAGACTGTTGTTTCCTTCCTAGATTAGTTTTCCTCCTCTATATCACTTATCTACAATGAGTTGTAATGAGTAGAATGCAATTTGTTTACTCCAAGTCTTCTATTTTTTGTCAAAGACACCTCAGGAAATGCCAAATATGTCTATGTGAATCATCAAACATTTGTAGTTGTCATATGTCTTGAATAGCTGCACTTAGCACTTCTGTGATTTCATCTTCTTCACAAAATGATATATTTAAGCAAAAATCTGCTAAAATTAAGGTAAACTGTGCATTTTCTTTTAATCAATTCCCTTGATATTATTACCCTTTTGCTCCTCTTGATGAATTTTTTTACTAATATTTTTAGCTCTGCAAAATATATTTTGGCAGTTTGATATGGCATTAAAAAAATAATTCAATTTGGGTAAAATTGTCATTTTTATTATATTACCCATGAACAATTGACATTTTCCAATTGTTTAGATATGTATGGAAAGCATTTTGGAATTGTGTTCATATAGTTTCTGCATTTGTTTTGGGAGGTAGAATATAAGTGTTTTTGTTGTGTATAGTGACTTTTTAAAGGTACTTCTCTTTCTATCTCTTGCTTTCAGGTGTTTTTGGTCATATATAGTAATACTCTTGATTTATGTGGGTTTCTTTTATATCCTGCTACTTTGCTAAGTTGCTAATTTTTCAAGTAGTTTTTTTTTATTTGATTCTCTAGGGTTCTAAAAGTATACCATCTTATCATCTGCAAAGAGTAAGAGTTTTGTTTCCTCATTGCCTATCCTAATTCCTTCAATATATATTTTTCTTCATTTGTGCTTAAATCTAATATCTCTAATATAATACTGAATAGTAACGGCAATGATTGGCTTGCTTGTTTCACCTCTGATCTTATTGGAAATGCTGTTAGTTTATCTCTATCAAATATAATACTTGCTGATGGTTTCAGGTAGATACTGCTTATGATTTTCAGATATTGATTATAATTTATTCTTAGGCTTTCTAGTGTTCTTAAAAGGAATAGGTAGTGTATTTTGTCAAGGGTTTTTCAGCATCTGTTGAGATAATCAAAAAAGTCTTTTAATTTTATTATTCATATCATTTATGTTGAATATTTTTCTAATAGTGAACCATCTCCAACTATGTGGTATAAATCCTGCCTGATCAATTATTATACTAGTAATAATTTATAATCTTTTTAATAAAATTTTATTGAAAATTTTTGTATCAATATTAAGGAGACTGTTCTATAATTTTCATTACCTATTTTATATCTTCATGGTTGCTGATACATATCAGCACCATATTGGTGTCACAAAAAGAATGTGACAGAACTCCTATTTTTTTGTACTGAAATAACTTTATTTATTTTCATCCATATGGACATGTATATTTTTAAGTTACAAGATTTCCTTCCAGCCTCCCTTTCCACCCATCCCCCTCAGTGATAACAGTCAGTTTATCATTGTATATACATATTTTTGCTAAACATGTTTACAGATTAGTTATTTTTTGTATGAGGAATTAGGATTAAGGGAAACATACATAATAGATAATTTTTATAAAATATTCATCAGATTCTGAAGGGTTGTTTTGTGTGTGTGTGTGTGTGTGTGTGTGTGTGTGTGTGTGTATTATTTTGTTTTGTATTTCTTCCTCTGGATGGGGATAACATTGTCCATAGCCAGTCTAATACATTTGTCCTAGTTCTCTGAAATGCTGAGAAGAGCTGCTTCCATCAAGGTTATTCATCTCACAAAGTTGCTGTTAATGTGAATATTGTTCTCTTGGTTCTGCTTCCTTTGTTCAGCATCAGATCCTTTAAGTCATTGCATGCTTCTCCAGAGTCTGATCATCTATTGTGCCTTATAGAACAATAGTATTTCATTGTTTTCATGTACAGTGTTTAGCCACTCCTCAATTGATGGGCATCCCCTCAATTTCCAATTCTTTCCACTACAAAAAGAGCTGCTATAAATATTTTGGAATATGTAGGACTTTTCCCATTTCTTATAATTTCTTCTAGATATAGACCTAGAATTGGAATTGCTGGGGAAAGGGTATGAATATTTTTATTACTCTTTGGGAATAGATACATATTGCCCTCCAGAAATGTTGGATCCATTCACAACTCTACCAGCAAGGCATCAATGTTTCAATCCTCCCAGAACCTCTCCAACATTGATCATCTTCCCTTTTTCTCATCTGATAGATGTGAGGTGATGCCTCATTATTTTTTATTTGCATTTCTCTAATCACTAATGATTTGAAGCATTTTTTCATATGAATTATATATAACATTAATTTATTCATTTGAAAACTGTCTGTTCATATCCTTTGACCATTTATAAAATGGTGAATGACTCATAAATTTGATTCAATTATCTATACATTTTAGAAATGAGACCTATATCAGAAATCCAAGTTGTAATGATAGTTTTCCATTCTTCTATTTTCCTTCTAATGTGGGCAGCACTGATTTTATTAGTTCAAAAACTTTTTTTTAATTCAAAGTGAATATACAAGTGATCTATTGAACATTCAAACTTCATTAAGATGTACAATATGACAATTGTAGTGGGTTTAATCTTACCTAGTTTATGATTGCTTACTGGGGCTTAGCAGCAGAGTCCAGTACACATTTAGCACTAATTAAATACTTTATTGAATAAATACAATACCAAACAAAAAGCATTCAAATGCTTTCTTAAAAAATTATTCCATTTGAAAAGCCTTTCCTACTCAGTCTATTGACTAACATAAAAAAGGCAGATATGCTAATTTAACATAATTAGTCCACAAGTAAATTATTAAATGATAAAGAGAATCTAATACAACCATTTCTACAGAACTAGGAAATAAATTTCTAATAATAAAAGATTTTACATATCCCATATTTCTTACATCCAACCATCTAACTCTAAAGGAGAAAGCCAGTAGGTCTTTCCCCATAAGAACTCACTATTAAATTTGCTTTGCTATCAAAAATCTGTATTTCTGATTCAATGTTCACAAAGAAAGAAGCACAATGTATGTTGTGAATCACCTATTCAACAATAGTGGGTACTTCTTCAAATGCACTTCTTACAAACAATATATTTTAGGATTCTTTGCTTTTAATCCACTCTGCTATCCTCTCCTGCTTCATGAGAGAGTTCATTCCATTCACATTTATAGCTATTATTAGTTCTCTCCATGTTATATTCCCCCATTTATACTTTCTCTTTTCTTTTCACTTATCCCTCCTCATCATTGTTTTGTTTATGACTGCTGCCTTTTGACCAGTACTTTTGTTCTTCTCAACCATTTTCATTTTCTTTTCCCTTTCCCCTATTACTTTTCTTTTTTAACTTTTACTTTAACTTTACCCTTTACTACTTTTCCCATCATTTTATCAGTCCTTTTTCGCCTTCCTTTCCCCTGTCCCTTTACTTTCCTGTAAGGTAGGATTGTTTTAAATCCAATTAGGAATGTATATTATTCCCTCTTTGGGCCAAATCTATTGAGATTAGGATTTATTCATTGCTTCCACCCTCCCTCCTTTATGTCTACTATAATAGGTCCTGTGGGTCTCTTCATTGGTGATCATTTCTCCTGTAATGCCTTGCCTTCTCCTAGTATAATCTTTCTTTACATTTCTTAATTGTTTTAAACCTGACTTGTACTCACAATCTCTATCCAGATATATTCCTTTTATTTATCCTAATAGAAGTACAATTCTCAAGGGTTGATTCATTGGTTAATTTATAAGCCTGATCGCCTCATAATTGTTTCATACTCACAGGCTCTATCTAAGTTCACTCCCCTCAACTGTCCCATTAGAAATACAATTTTTGAACTTCCAGGGTGGAGCTAAGATGGTGATATGAAGCTTGCATGCTCCCAGCATTTTTCTCTGCATGACATGAAATGGAACCTGTACACAGACATTAAAGGTACAGATTCCACCCCTCCCCAAACAAAGACCAAGACAAGTTTTCAGTTGTAGACATAGTGGAAGACATTCAGTGAAGGTCTGTCTTTTCAGGGTAAAAGGGGATACAGAGATCATTTAATCAGGACAGTAGAAAAGTCAACAGGTGGTTTCTAGTCACAGTGAAGCCCAGGTCCCAGAAGTCAGACAGTATTAGAGGTCCTGGGAGCTAGATAGTTGCCCAAGTCCTTGTTGATAGCAGGGTAACAGGGAGGATTTCAACCATAGACAAAGTCTGAGCTTGGGAACACTGGAGCAGCAGAGAGGCCTGGGTTGGGAACAAACCATTACTTAAGCAGAGCCTGAACCTAAAGAAGGAAGCAAACTTCTGCATGGGTAACACCTGGGCTACAAAGGCAACACCTTGCTTAGCAAGCAACAAGCCAGGGACCAAACCTCATCCCCAGCCAAAAAAAAAAAAAATCTTAAAAAAAACCTCAGAACTATACTCCTTATACCCCAGAAGCAGAGCTCATATACCAAAATGACCAGAAAACCCAAAAAGCAAAAAGAACATTAACCATAGAAAACTATTATTCAGGTTGAGATGATAAAAATGCCATGTCAGATGAAGAAAGCAGTGCCAAATAACCTACATGGGAAGTCTCAAAAGAGTTTATGAACTGGACTCAAATCAAGACCTAGGGGCAGCTAGGTGGTGCAGTGGATAAAGCACCAGCCCTGGAGTCAGGAGTACCTTGGTTCAAATCTGGCCTCAGACATTTAATAATTACCTAGCTGTGTGGCCTTGGGCAAGCCACTTAACCCCATTTGCTTTGCAAAAACCTAAAAAACTCAAGACCTCAAGGAAGAGCTTAAAAAATATTTTAAAAACCAAAGAAGAGAAAAAAAAATAATTTAAAAAAAGAATTGAAAGATTTTTCAGGATAATTATAAAATAGAGAATGAAGAGATCTTTGAATTGGGCATATAACTAAAAAACTGGGGAAAAAAAGAATAATTTAAAGTTCCCTAACTTAATGCCAAATTAGAAATTCTGAAAATCGTTTGATAGATGTATAAAATTGAAAGAAAACACTGATCTAATAAATAAAAAAATTTTGTTGTATGAAAAAACAATAAAATAGATAAACCTTTGGTTATTCTGATTTAAAAAAAAAGAAAGAACACCAAATTACCAGATCAATAATGAAAAGGGTAAAGTCACCTATGAGAAGGAAATTAAAGAGATATTTCAGAGTTATTTTTGCCCAACTGTGTGCCAGTAAATTTGACAATCTAAATGAAATTAATGAATACTTTCATAGTCTCATTTCAGAAAAAGAAATTGAAAACCTTTAATAAACTCCTTAAGAAAAAGGACAGATCCAGATGAATTTACAAGTGAATTCTACCAAACAGGAATCAGTAATTCCAATTCTATATAAACTATTTTTAAAATAGAAGTTCTCTCAATTTCGTCCAAAGATAACAATATGATGCTGATAAATAAATCAGAAAGAGCCAAAATAGACCATGAAAATTGTAGATCAATCTCTCTAATAAACATGGATAAAAAAGTCTTAAATAAAGTTTTAGCAAGGAGATTACAAGTGATTACTGGGATAATGCACCATGATCAGATAGGATTTATTCTAAGCAGGCAGGTATGATTCATTATTAGGAAAACAATCAACTTAATTGAACATATCAAAAGCAAAACCAACAGAAATCATATGGTTATCTCACCAGATGCTGAAAAAGCCTTTGACAAAATAGAACATCCCTTCCTATTAAAAACACTAGGGGGGGGTGGAGCGAAGATGGGGGCATGAAAGCAGAATTTTCTAGGGAACTCCTTCCCCCCAAAACTCCAAAAGCCAACAAATTATGACTCTAGCCAAAATTTAGAGAGGCAGAACCCACAGAAAGACTGAGTGATACATTTTCCCAGTCCAAGATAACTCAGAAGTTCCACAGGAAATGTGTGTTTCACCAGGACCAGGGGTTGGAAAAAAGCCAGGTGGCCTCAGAGCAGCCCAGCCTAGCCCAGAGATTACCAGCAATAGCTTGAAGAGGCGATAAGAGAACTCTACTATACCAGGATGAGTGTGGAGTAAGGAGCACCAGCCACAGAATATGCAGGGAGAATCTGGAGAAAGTAGCCTGTACCCCTGGAGACTGTAGGGGAAGTCTGCAGAGATTTCTCTGCTCACCCTCAGGGTAGGACTCTGCTGCTAGCCTACACTCAGATCCAGGCTGCAGTTTGGGCTGTCATACTAAGAAGCCAAGCTGGATCCTTCCTTATACCAACAGAGAAGAGGTAAGTAGGGGGCGGGGTGGGGGGGATCTACATATCAAAGCACAGAGATAAAGACATTGGAAGAATAAAGGTCCCAGTGGGGTGCCCACCAAGAACAAAAAAAAAAGCCTTGGAAGTGCTGTCTTAGGTTGAGGAAATGAGTAAACAACAGAAAAAGAAGAATCTGACCAGAGAGAATTACTTTAGTGGCATGGAAGATCAAAATACATACTTAGATGACAATAAAATCCAAGTTTCCATATCCAAAACCTCCAAGAGAAGTAGGAAAAGGGCACAGACTATGGATGAGCTCAAAAAAAGACTTTGAAAAGCAATTAAGAGAGATGGAGGAAAAATTGGGAGGAGAAATGAGAGCAATGCAGAAAACTCATGAAAAACAAATCAACAGCTTGGTGAAAGATATATAAAAAAAAATACTGAACAAAATAATATATTAAAACCAGTTTAGGCCAAATGGAAAAAGCAAAACAAAAGGCAAATGAGGAGAAGAATGCCTTAAAAAGCAGAATTCGAGGGGCAGCTGGGTGGTGCAGTGGATAGAGGACCGGCCCTGGAGTCAGGAGTGCCTGAGTTTGGATCCGGCCTCAGACACTTAATAATTACCTAGCTGTGTGGCCTTGGGCAGGTCACTTAACTTCATTTGCCTTCCTAAAACCTAAAAAAATAAGCAGAATTGGCCAGCTGGAAAAAGAGATAAAAAAGCTCTCTGAAGAAAATAACTCCTTCAAATGCTGAATGGAAGTAAAGGAAGCTGATGACTTTGCAAGAAATCAGGAAGAAATAAAACTCTTCCCAAAAAATGTCAAAAATTAGAAGAAAATGTGAAACATCTCATAAGGAAAACAACTGACCTAGAAAACAGATCCAGAAGAAATAATTTAAAAATCATTGGGCTATCTGAAAAACATGATCAGGAAAAGAGCCTAGATTTCATTTTTCAATAAAATAATATAGAAACATTGCCCTGAGATCCTAGAAACAGAGGCTAATATAGAAATTGAGGGAATACACTTTTAACCTCCTGAAAGAGATTCCAAAAGAAAAACTTCCAGGAATATTATAGCCAAATTCCAAAACTCCCAAATCAAAGAGAAAATTCTAAAAGTTGCCAGAAACAAACAATTCAACTACCGAGGTTCCATAGTCAGGATTACACAGGATCTGGCAGCAACTACATTAAGGGCTCATAGGGATAGGAATATGATAATATGGAAGGCAAAAGATCTTGGTTTACAACTGGGAATCAACTACCCAGTAAAACTAAACATCTTCTTTCAGGCGAAAAGATGGACATTCAATGAAATGGGGGACTGTCAAAGAAACAGAGGAGTTTCAAACTTTCCTATGGAAACAACCAGGGCTGAACAAGAAAGTTTGATCTCCATGTATAGAACTCTGATGAATCATAGAGGGAGTGGATAAGAAGGACTATGAGGAACTTAATTATATTGAATTGTTTATATTCCTGCATGGAAAGAAGATATATATATATATACTCAATGGGTTACAGACATCTGAAGTAAGAAGGAGAGAAGGCGGATGGGGGAAAGCGGGAGTGGGATGTGAGTGATGGAGGTGAGGATGGCCTATGGGGGAAGAGTGGCCAGATATAACACAATTTCTTTTTTACTTCTTGCAAAGGGCTGGGATTGCATGGCCTATCTAGGACCATAGGGCCAGGTGGATGCTGGGCCTAAGGGGTGGTATGGGGGCTCGGGGCCTCTTGGTCCCAGGGCTGGGAAGTTGTCTGCTGCACCACTCAGCTACCCTACAGCAGAGACAGAGTGAAAGGAGAAAGAAAATATGGTACATGATAATGGAGAAGTATGAATGGAGGGAGTTGCGATTAGCAATGGCAAAGGTAGAAAAATATGGAAGTAACTTTTGTGATGGACTTATCATAAATAATGTGATCCACCTGCAACAGATCTGTTGGGGTTAGAAGACAGAGTGAAGAACATTTTTTATTATTATTTTTTTTGGGGGGTTACAGGGCAAAAGGGGCTGTGTAGCCTGCCTGGGGCTGCACAGCTGGGTGATTGTTGGGTCTCTGAGGCCGGATTTGGACCCAGGTGCTCCTGGCTCCAGGGCCAGTGCTCTGTCTGCCACCCAGCCGCATCTACTATTATTATTATTACTATTTTATTGTATTTGGGTCCTTATTTTGGTTTTTGCAGGGCAGTGGGGTTTGGGTAGCTTGCATGAAGTCACACATTTGGGTGATTTTGGCGTGTCTGAGGCCGGATTTGGACCTGGGTGCTCCTGGCTCCAGGGCCAGTGCTCCATCCACTGTGCCACCTTGGCTGTACCTACAATTATTATTATTATTATTATTATTATTATTATTATTATTATTATTATTATTTTTCTCTCCCCTTTACTTTATTGCTCATATGGGTCTATATTTTTATGGGGAGAGGGGTATTATGTTTACTCTTAAACAAGAATATTTTAGTAATGTATAAAATTATTTGTAGAAAATATGAATAAATAATTAAATAAATGGGAAAAATGTAAAAGAAAAATTTAAAAAAAGCTGCCCTGATGTAGGGGAGGTGGTTATCTCACACTCAATTAGAATGAGTAAGAAAACTAGAGGAGCTAGATATTTGCTGAATCCAAGGATAGAGGCTCTGAAGGATTGCTGCTGACACCTCATACCCATTCTTGCTTCTTCCTTCTGAATGATAGAGATGAATATTAGCATAAAATGAATAATTTTGAATACTGAATACATACAACTGAAAAGGTTTTGCACAAAATCAATACAGATTGAATTAGAAGTAAGGAGTGAACTGGAAAGAAAAAGCTTTGAGGCAAATTTCTTAGGTAAAGATATTATATATGAGATATATAAACACATGAGAACAAGAGTGATGTGCCAATAATTTTGCCAAATAAATTTGTCAAAGAGACCTCACAGTAGTATGAAGGCAAAAATCCCCAAAGAATATGAATGGGTAATTCTGTAAAGAAGAAAGAAAAATCTTCCAAAACTATCTGAACTTCAATAACTATCTGTAAAAACCTCTAAATTCTTAGTAACAAAATATAAACAAATCTTAAAAACAATAAGGAGCATATATAGACAGGACATGGGAAGGAGCAGAATAAAAGGGAATAATATAGTAAAAAGATGACATCAGTGAGTGATAAAGGAAAGTATTGGGAGGAAGGGAAAGGAGATTAAGAAGAAGCTATGAAATTTCACTTAAGAGTCAAGAAAAAAAACTTTTTTTTTGGGGGGGGGGGGCAAGGCAAATGGGTTTAAGTGTCTTGCCCAAGTCTACACAGCTAGGTAATTATTAAGTGTCTGAGGCCGGATTTGAACTCAAGTACTCCTGACTCCATGACCAGTGCTCTATCTACTGCACCACCTAGCCTCCCCAAGAAAAACATTTTTCAGTGGAGTGGAAAGGGGGAAGGTAGGGGTTGGGGGGGGGGAATGGATGAGCCTTTATTCTCATCAGAAATGGCTCAGAAAGGAAATAATACACACACTTAATGGGGTGAGGAAATCTATCATACCCTAAAGAAAAATGAGAAGAAAGGGATGGGATGGGATAAGGGGGAATGGAGGGAGGAAAGGGTGGGAGAATTGATGATAGAAGAGAGGGAAGATCAAGGGAGAAGGTACTCAGATTCAACACACTTTTGGACAGCACCAAGATGAAGTGAGAGAGAGAATAGAATAAATGAGAGTGGGGAGGAATAGAGTGGAGGTACAGTTAGTAATAACAACTGTGAGAAAAATATTGAAGCAACTTCTCTGGTATACTGATGATAAGTAAAGCAACTCACCCCAGAGACAGTCATTGGAATCTGAACACAGACTGAAATACAATTTTTTTTCCCCTCTCTCTCTTTTCGTGAGGTTTCTCATCTTTGGAAGGGGGGGGGGGGGCTATGTTTACTCTTATGATTACTCTTGTAACACATTCAGTTTCAATCATTGTTTGGCATGGAAACAATATAGAGACTATCAGACAGCCTTCTGTGGGGAGGGAGGGACGGGAGGGTGGGGAGGATTGAAAAATTCAAAACCATACAAAAAATGATAGGTAGATACTACTATTGTACATAATTGGAAAACAAATAAAATGTTAATAAAAAAATAAAAAACACTAGAGATTAAAGCAATAAATGGAGTGTTCTTAAAATTATAACCAGTATCGATCTAAAACAATCAGCAAGTTTTTTATATAATGGGGATAAATTCAGAGAATTTCTAAGAAGAACAGGGGTGAAACTAGGATGCCCATTATCACCACTACATTTCAATATAACATTATAAATGTTAGCTTTAGCAATAAGAGAAGAAAAAGAAATTGAACAAATTGAACAAAGGAGGAAGCAAAACTTTCACTCTTTGCAAATGTTATGATGGTATACTTAGAGAACCCTAGAAAATCAACTAAAAACTACTTGAAACAATCAACAAATCAACAAAGTAGCAGGATATAAAATAAACCTACACAAATCATCAGCATTTCTTTATATGAATAACAAAGCCCAAGGACAAGAGATAGAAAAGGAAATTCTATTTAAAGTAATTGTAAGCAGTATAAAATATTTGGGAATCTCCCAAAGAGATTGACTCCCAGACCAACCTAGCAGCTATATAAATACAATTACAAAATACTTTTCACAGAAATAAAGTCAAATATAAACAACTGTAAAAATGTCAATTGTTCATGATTAGGTCAAGCAAATATAATAAAAATGAAAATTCTACCCAAATTAAATGAGTTATTAAGTTCCATACTAATGAAAATATCAAATACCTATTTTACAGATCTAGAAAAAAAATAAAAGCAAAATTCATCTGAAGCAACAAAAGATCAAGAATATCAAAGGGAATTTATGAAAAAAAATACAAACGAAGGTGACCCAGTTGTGACAGATCTGAAACTATTCTAGAAAGCAGCAGTCATCAAAACTGTCTGGTACTGGTTAAGAAATAGAAAAATGGATCAATGGATTAAATAGGTACAAAACATACAGCAGTAAATGATTATAGTAAACTAGTTGTTTGACAAACTCAAAGATATTGGCTTCTGAGACAAGAACTCATTCTTTGACAAAAACTTCTAGTAAAACTCGAAAATAGTACATCAAAAATTAGACTTACACACACATCTCACACCCTATACCGAAATAAGGCCAAAATGAATACAGGAGTTAGACATAAAGGGCAATACCATAGATTAATTAACAGATCAATAAATATTCCTTCCACTGAATGCATGGAAATAGGGAAATTTATGACCAAACAAGGAATAGAGTACATTATGATTTGCAAAATGGATGATTTTGACTAAATTAAATTAAAAATATTTTGCCATAATAAAATTAATGCAACCAAGATTAGAAGGAAAACAGAAAAGTGCAAAAGAATTTTCATAGCTAAGGGTTCTGATAAAAATCTCATTTCTAAAATTTATAGAGAATCGAAGTAAATTTATAGGGTTACAAGGCAATTTTCAAATGAAGATATTAAAACTATAGATAGATAGATAGATAGATAGATAGATAGATAGATAGATAGATAGATAGATATGGATAATCATATGGAAATATGCTCCAAATCATTACTTATTAGAGAAATGCAAATTTAATAAACTATGAGGTTCTACCTCACCCCTATCAGATTGGCTATGATGACTAAAACGGAATATGTACCATGTTGGAAAGGCTGCGGGAAGAGTGGGACATTATTGCACTGCTAGTAGAGTTGTTAACTGATTCAACCATTTTTTTTTTAGTTTTTGCAAGGCAGTGGGGTTAAGTGGCTTACTCAAGGCCACACAGCTAGGTAATTATTAAATGTCTGAGGCCAGATTTGAACTCAGGTACTCCTGACTCCAGGGCCAGTGCTCTATCCATTGTGCCACCTAACTGCCCGGATTCAAGCATTCTTGAGATCAATCTGGAACTATGCCCAAAGAGCAATAAAACTGATCATACCCTTTTACCCAGAATTACCATTACTAGACATATCCAAAAGGAAAAAGAAACAGAAAAGTCCCACATATTCAAAAACCTTTATAGCAGATCTATTTGTGTTGGCAAAAAATTGGAAATTGAGGGGATGCCCATCAATTGGGAATGACTAAACAAGCTGTGGTACATTAATGTTATGGAATATTATTACTTTATAAGAAGGCATGAATTGTCAGCCCTTACAGAAACACAAAATATTACATGAAGTCATGCTGAGCAAGGAAAGTAAAACCAAGAGAACATTGGACACATTAACAACAACCTTATGAGTTGACCAGCTATAATGGATGCATCTCCTCTCAGCAGTTCAGAAGTCTAGGACAACCAAGGGAGAATTGGTTTGGACAACATTCTATCCATAGGAAAACAAAAAGCAAAATAACAAACAAATCAAAATACCCCAATAGAATCTAAATGGTTACTATTTTCACTTTTTAAAAATTTCTCTTATATTTTTCCTTCCAACCCCATGGTTTTCCTTCTTTTCCATTACTACTAATTCCTCATAAACAAAATAACAAAGTGAACATATTAAACACAAATGTATATGTACAACTTTTACTAGACTGTTCATTGCTTAAGGGGAAGGAAGTGGGGGGTGTTAGAAAAAGTTGTATCTTACAAATATACAGATGGATTAATGTTGAAATTTTTTCATAACATGTTATTAGGGGGCAGTTAAGTGGAACAGGGGATAGAGCACCAGCCCTAGAGTCAGGAGGACATGAGTTCAAATCTGGCCTCTGACATGTTAATAATTACCTAGCTGTGTGACCTTAGGCAAGTCACTTAACCCCATTACCTTGAAAAAAGAAAAACAAAACAAAAAAAATTGTAACAGGCACACAAAATAAATACAGTTCTCAAAAGTCATAAAAATCATCAAATTATAATGAATTTATGCCCACTCTCTTTCCAAGTATCCTCTATAGAAATACAATCCTCATGAGCAAATTTATTATATAAAGCAAAATCATTTCATGAACCATTTATACCCAGTCCCTCCTAGCAATAGTAGCTAAAGTATTACGTAAAGCAATTCATGTCATGATCTATTTCTTGCCAGATCCTCTAAGTACAGTTCCTCCCTCAGACACAATGGAAATATAAGTCTCTTGAACTAAAGTATCATGTAAAGCAAAATCATTTCTCGATGCATTTATACCTACACCTTCTAAGTATACTCCCTCCAACTATATTCAACCCTCCTGAGGTAAAGTATCAGCTAAAGAATTTTTACTGTCATGCTCAATATATATATGCATACTTTTTTCTATTTTTCTTCTTTTAATTATCCTAATTTTCAAGAATTGCAAGTATTGTCTTCCTATGTAGGAATGTATACAGTTTAGTGTTACTAACATTTTTTGACTTTCCACTTAGCTTTTTATTCATTTCTTGAGTCTTATATTTGAAGATAGAATTTTCTGTTCAGTTCACATCCTTTTCTTAGATAAGCTGAAATAACTATTTCAGTGAATGTCCATCTTTTCCTCTGAAAGAATAAACTGACTTTTGTAGAAACATAATTGGTTACAATTCAAACTCCTTTGCTCTCCAGAATATCTTAATTCAGGCCTTCCAATCCTTTAATATTGAAGATGATAAGTCTTGGATTGACTGTGATTCCTTACTATTTAAATTACTTCTATCTGATGACTCGCAGTATTTTCTTCTTTAGCTGAGAATTCTGAAATTTGTTCCTTAGAATTATTATTCTGGAATCCTTCTGGAAGTGATCATCAAATTCTTTCAAGGACTCTTTTATCATATTGTTCTAGGATATTACAGTGATTTTTCTATGATCATTTCCTGAAATATATTTTCCCAAATTCTTTTTGAATGAGGTTTTCAAACAGACCAATAAGTTGTAAATTATGTCTTCTGCATCTATTTTCCAGGTTGATCTTTTTACCCTAAGAGGTACTTTAATTTTTATTCTATTTTTCCAGGTTTTTGATTTTGTTTGATGGAATCTTGGTATCTCAGAATTATGAGCTTCTAATTGTTCAGTTGTAATTTTTAGGGTTTTAATTTCTTCAGTTAGTTTTTCTGTTTCCTTTTCCAATTGTTAAATTTTACTTTTAGCTGATTTGTTTTCCTTTTCCAATTATTTAATTTTACATTTTGATGAGTTACATTCCTCTTCTAGTTGGCCAATTTTACTTTTTGATAAATTACATTCTTTTGCCAGTTCATAATTTTTATTTATAGGAGGTTTGGAAACTGCCTGGAAGTCATGGAGCCATTGAAAATGTTGCCACTGATTTGATCTCTGAGAGAAGGCCTATTCCTCATTGGCTAGGGTGGAGGCTGAGACCTGCTCTAGACTGCTCTCCTCTTTCACCCTGTGGCAACATATCCTTTTCTTCTGACATTCCCAATTTCTTGGCCTCCCCCCCCTTTTGTGGTTTCTACTACTCTACAATTTGTTGATTATCATTATTTTAATGTATTTGAAGGGTTTTGGGGAAAGCTCAGGTGATCCCTGACTTTACTCTGTCATCTTCTTGCCTTAAACTTAAGGCTAACAAAATTTCACCTCCTGTTCTTCCATATACAGTGATTCAAAATCACCCTGGTAACTAAAAAAAAAACCAAAATGAATTTTCCTGACTAACTTCCACTCCAACTCTGATCTCTGTCTAGTTGAATTTTACCTTCTCCCCAATCCCTGTTGACCCTTGTCTTAATTTTCCATTTGTCCTCTGAAGCCTTTGCCTTGAAACCTCCCCTACATTATTTCCTCTCATTCTATTTTCACCTTCTTGTGCTCATGGAAACCTAGCTTTCTGCAGATGACACATCATCACCAAACACCTTTTCCTGTTGCTAATAGCTCATTCTCTCTTGGACAGGACAAGTGGTTAGGATCCTCCTTACTCCCTCATCACAATATCTAGATCCTCCTTTCTACCAAAAGATATTTTTTTTCCCTTTGAGATTCATTCCATCTACTATATCCCCTCATCTCACTTTTTAGTTGCATTCTACCAACCAACTTATCACTCTCTTTCTTGACATGAGTCCATTTGGTTCCTACCCTCCCTCTTCACCCAAACTTACTTTATCATTTTTGGTAATTTTACTATTTAGGTGTATATCCCTTCAAAAGTTCTGGTCTCCTAATGCATCAGCTCCTCTGTTGATGTTCCCTTCTCAGATTGTAATTTAGACTCCAGATTGTTCCATTCCTATGAAACAGTATTTTCAAAGAACTGACCTTTTACCATTGTTCATCTCTCTTGATTTCACTTCTCTGTTTGACAATATTGATAATTTCCTCCTTCTGGACATAAATTCCTTCTTTGACTTTCAAAACTATTTTTTCTGACTTTGATTTGTCTGACGATGCTTTTCTGTTTCTTTGCTCATTTTTTATTTCCATCTCTGAAATATGGGCTCTATTCTATTCTGCAGTTTTTCTCCTCTCTCTCTCTATCATAAATATAATAAAAATCACTAGGGTCTAGTTAATATGACCAGATCTGCCTCCTAGACAATTCTACCTTAATGTCCCAAGTTAATCTGAAGCCTAACATATTCAAAGGAGTTATCACCTTTCCCTCTAAAATGGCCCCTCCACTAAGCTTTTATTTCTGTCAAAAGTTCTTTTGTTCTACTTGTCAAAAAAATCTGAAATAGCTGACTAATGTTTGACTCCTCTTCCTTAACCTTCATTTTCAATCAGTTTAGCAGTATTTTAGAGAATTCCCATAGCATTGATCACATTGAATCCTTTCTGTTTACATGCCACAAAGCTAGTTTGAACACTTTTATTCATATTGCATATGAACTGATTTAACGTATTGCTAATTATATTGTTTATATTGTTTCCCTACTCCTTTCAAATTCATCCTCCATACAATCTTCAAAACAATATAGGTATGATAGTAACACATCTTACTCAATGTCTTCAAGAGTCCCTTTTTCTGTCTCTGAAAAAAAAATAAAAATTTGCAAATCTAGTATAAAAGCCATTGACAATCTGGCTCCAATATATCTTTCCAGAATTACTTCACATTACTTTGCTTCCTAAATGACATTCTAACCAAAATGGATTATTGTTGTTTCTTGAACCTGAAATATCCTCTCCTGTCTCTTCTTAAACAATTCCATCTCACTGTATCCTGCTGATCTCCCTCTCACTAATTGATAATATTCCCTTCACTTCAAAATTACTTTTTATTTCCTTATCTATATATTATATCTCCTCAAGACAGAACAGGTTTTGTTTATTTTATTTGTGTTTTTGCTACCTCAGTGTCTTACGGAGTTCCTTGAGCATAGTGAAAGCTTAGTTAATTATTGATTAAAACAAACTAAGGGCTTCACACATTCCTAGGCTTAAGTTTGCTTTTCTCTAATAAAATAACTGTAAACTACATAGTAGCCCAAAGAAAATAAGCACTCATTCCAAGAAATAAAAGCTTCTTTTAAATAAAGACATGTGTTCAAAATATATAGTCTAGAATTTATGAAGTTTCTAATATTTTGCTTATATGATCATTATAACTTTATCAGAAGAACATGGAATCACTATTACAATTATATCATATAATTTCCAAGATAGGAAGGTCTTCTAAGACTCTAAGATGATCTAGTTCAACTTTCTTATTTTTCAGAAATGTAAACAATTCCAGAGAAATTCAGTGATCTACCTTTTAAGATCCATAATTAACTGATGAGAGACCAGAACTACAATTCAAGTCTCCTGAGTAACTGGAAAAGTTTGCTATAAACATTTTAATTGCCTACTATGTGTCAGGAAATTTTCTAATATAATACATACATATACATATATATATATATATATATATATATATATATATATATATATTAAAGATATCAGCATTGTGACACTTAAAACTTTAAGATGTGGGCTTAAATAACTGACCTCTACTACATAACATTTGGCCTCATAATGTACAGTCATTAAACACCCAGGCTCAGTTTTCTCAATACTACTTAAAAGTGGTAATAATATCTCTCACCTTTCTCACAGGTTTGTTAAGTACTCTGTAAACCTTAAAGTGCTATGTAAATGTGAGTTATTATCCTTATTTTGAAAGGATCAAATTAGACAATGTGTGAAAACCACTTTATAAAAGTACCAAGTGCTAAATAACACGATAAAAATAGAATCACACTTGTTCACATTTACATGATGATTAAGTTCCACCAATGCATAGAAATGCCTCATATTTAAGGCTAACTATTTATTACTAGATGTGAACTTGTCTCTTTTCCTTTATCAGTCTCTCTTAGGATTCCTTAAGCACACTTGTGGGCCTCAAAATGTAATAACTCAATTCTCTCTCTCTCTCTCTCTCTCTCTCTCTCTCTCTCTCTCTCTCTCTCTCTCTCTCCCTCTCCCTCTCAGTGTGTGTGTGTGTCTCTGTCTCTGTATCTCTCTGTCTCTGTGTCTCTGTCTCTCTCTGTCTGTGTGTGTGTGTATCTCTGTGTCTCTGTCTCTCTATCCCTCTCTGTCTCTTTCTGTCTCCCTCCATCTCTCTGTCTCTTTCTACACACACACACACACACACACACACAGAGAGAGAGAGAGTGAGAGAGAGAGAGAGAGAGAGAGAGACTCCTCCAAGAAGTATTTTTTCAATTTTTTTTCATTTTTATCGACTAGCACGAAAGATAAATAATGAGCCAACTGAACACGAAGAAAGAAGGCACCTTGCAGTTATGTAATGTGAACCTGGGGAATACCTTAGTTACTCTAAAGAAACTGTTGTAATATCACATTTTCACAATATCAATAACAAAGTACCCAATTTAAAAGCTCTCATTCATTAAGGCCAACTTTGTTTTGTAGCTGGTTAGACAATGCTATTGTGATTTTTTCCATAATGTGTCTGAAAAAAGACACTCCATTTTTTTAATCCATGTTTTTCTACACAATTCAATCTGCAAGGTGCTTTCAAATATGTTTTTGATCTACAGAAACACATACCCCCTGTCATATCAAATGACTTCAATCTGTCCTCTCACATAAATATCTTCCTGATACCTATGCAGCAAAACAAATGCAGCACTAGTTGTTATTCTGGTCTGCTCCAACAGTCTCTACACCTGGGGGTCATAAAGGTTCTTTGATATTAATATTTCATTTTCCTTTTGACCCACTGCTACATTCACATTTTGGACGCTGATTTGTTTCTGTGTCTTGTTTTTAAATTGATTAATTTTTCCTAAATTATATTTTCCATCGGTTTAGGAAGATTAAAAAAGTTTGTTAAGCACAAAAAAATCCTTTTATTTGAATTATTATTGAGTTTTTGGTAGTAATTTTAATGTACAATTTAATAATGAGAGGTATAAAAGTGTTAGCTTAGTTTTTATGAATATTATAATTGTCTACACTTAGCCAATACCCAGGTCAATGAAATTAACCTATAAATTTCTCATGAAAATTCATTGTTCTCCATTTTTCCCACCTGATTTCATGCTGCAAATATTATGCATCTAGTCCTTTTCTTCATGTTATTACAGAATTTATATTCCTAAATCCATACTTCTCAGGTTTAGAAATAATATAAAAATTAGCAATGAAGAGAAGTTCATCATAATCTTTTAGTATCAAATAAGATTTGGTACAATTCCAAACCAGTGTCATGAAACATAGATTTTAGCTTATAGAAACTGGGTTTGGTCACTCAAATAAAAGAATAAACACAGACCTCTAAAATGCTTTCAAGAACCTTTGGAAGTCAGTGAGAGAGCACAACACAGAAACAACTGGGAGTAAAAAAGTCACAACATATTTAAAGCTCTATTTCATGGTTGTTTATATTAGACATTAAGGGCTTTTATGCAGTAACCTATTGAACTCAAAGTTTACTTATTTATTGAAAGAAACCAATTGTAGCAGTCATGTTTATTTTTCAAATATTTCTCTATCTTTAATTTAAAAAGAACAAAGTTTCTAAGAAACTGAGGTGTATCTTTGATTCCCTGAAATATTTCTTTGTAAATCCTGAGTTACAATGTCCTGGTCTGCAACCTTCATGAATTAGGTAACCTATTTGCTTCTTTATGCTTCAATTTTCTCCCCTGTAAAATGGAAAAGTTACACAAGATCATGTCTAAATCTATAATTGTATGTCTATCTATTAATGTCTCTTTGATCATCTGTTATTTTTTTTTCCATTTGGTTCTTTCATGCTTGAGGGACCAAAGACAGAAAACAATATCTCTATCAGAACCATTAAAAAAAAAATTAGGAACAACTGAAGAGATAAGGTTAGAGTACAGGTTCCAACTTTCAGACAAAGATAACAGACATTTAAGTTTCGTGCAAGTTTCCATAAATTGTTTCCGCAACTTAGACTTCGTAGTCAGAACTGGTTCAATCATTTTCCCTCTAAGGGACCCATACTTCTTACCTGATAAAGGAAATTGCCACAATACCAGCATATGCCCTCTGGAGATGGATGTGAATGAGGAAATTCAGATAAAGCTCCTTTTTGCTGTTGTTATTTAGTCATATCTGACTCTTCCTTTCTCCATTTAGTGTTTTCTTGGCAAAGACACTGTCTTTTTCCAATTTATTTTAAAGGTGAAGAAACTGTGGCAAATATGATAAAGTAATTTGCTCATATAATTGTATGATATAATTGTAATAGTGATTTTGTGTTCTTCTGATGAAGTTAAAATGATCATATGAGCATTAACACACAATATTTGGTCATGATATCATATTTGTCACCTTTTTTGTGCTCATGGAAACCTAGCTTTCTGCAGAAGACATGTCGTCACCGAACACCTTTTCCTATTGCTAATAGCTCCTTCTCTCTTAGACAGGAAAAGGGGTCAGGATCTTTCTTACTCCCTCACCACACTATCTAAATCCTCCTTTCAACCAAAAGATCTTTTATTCCTTTGAGATTCATTCCATCTACTGTATCCCCTCATCTCACCTTTTTAGCTTCATTCTACCAATCTTTACTTATCACTCTCTCTTCCTTTACGTGAGCCCATTGTTGGGTTCCTACCCTCCCTCTTCACTTCAATTTCTTTGATCATTTTTTGGTAATTTTACTATTTAGGTGTATATCTCTTCAAATGTTCTGATCTCCAAATTCATGAGCTCCTCTGTTGATGAGCATGGGGTCAAAATTTAGTAAATATCTGCATGCAGATTTGAACTCAGGTTTACCTGATTCAAGGATTTTAGTCATTGTGCTACATAGCTGCTCCTTAAAACTCCTTGAATTATTAATACATACTAATATGGGATGGGAGTGGGAGAGATTTTTCTATTTACACCTCAAAGTTTTAAAAATCTTTAATTATGACTATTGAAAGGCAGTGTGATATAGTGGATAGACAGGCAAAGAACCAGAAAGAACTAGGCTCAAATTCTATGTCTGACACACTTTTGCTATATGACCTTGGGCAAATCATTTAATATCCTGGTGCTCCAGGCAACTTTCAAGGGCTTTAAACTGCCAAAAAAGTGCTGACCTATTTGAGTAGAGGGAATTTCTTCATTGGGGCATTTCTTATATCAAAAATCAAGCAAATACAATCCCTATTTCTATTCTAATTATAACAGAAAATCAAAAAGATCTTGAAATTATATAAAACTGAAAGAAGCATTTCCCTTACCAATATAGTGATGTTTTTAATGATATGATTGTTTCCTTTATTCATCATCTTGCTAAGTGATTATTCCACTTGAATATGACATATTCTGTGGTGCATTCTCACTGCCCATGTGATGTTTGAAGAACAATCACTACAGTGTTTGCTGACATGTTTAAAGCAGTCTGAATTCATGATTTATTCATTTTCTAATCCACATAACTTTCCAGACTTCTAGTGTGAGGGAGGCAAGAAACCTCGGAAAGAGGTGAAAACAATGACATCTATCTTCTGATTAATTATCTATTCCGGAGTAAATTTATGAAGCAATAGTAAAGTTCATTATGACATAATATGTGTTGTCTGGCAATTTACCAAAGACTAAAAATAAAAAAAGAGAAATGCTTTTGTGTCATACCAAAAGGGTGATAAGATGGAGAACTGGTAGAAAGTATTTAGTATTTTCCTGAGTAGTCATTTCCCCACATAAAATAACTAAGACCAAAAAAAAAGGTAACATTATTTTCCCAAAGTATCAGATAATAACAACAGCAAGGCCAGGATTGAAACCCAAGATCTCTTATTTCAAATCTCTCTCGAGAGAGAGAGAGAGAGAGAGAGAGAGAGAGAGAGAGAGAGAGAGAGAGAGAGAGATGATAGAGATAGAGATAGAGATAGATGATAGAGATAGAGATAGAGATAGAGATAGAGATAGAGATAGAGATAGAGATAGAGATAGAGATAGAGATAGAGATAGAGATAGAGATAGAGATAGAGATAGAGATAGAGATAGAGATATAATATGTATATTCCCTCTAGTCTTCTTAATGGGGGAGGGATACAGAAAGAGACTCAAGGGAAAGAATTTAAAATTCAAAGTTTTAAAAACAAATCTTTTATTAAGTGACACAGTGGATAGAGCACTGGCCCTGGAGTCAGGAGGACCTGAGTTCAAATCTGACAACAGACAATTACTAATTGCCTATGTGACCCTGGGCAAGTCACTTAACCCGATTTTGCCTTAAATAAATAAAATTTAAAAATAAATTTTAAAAAAATGAATCTTGAAATTTGTTTTATAAGTGAATGGGGAAAATAAAGTAACAAAAATAAAAAGACTTCACTAATTCAATACTGTTTTTTGCTTTATTTTAAATGTTGGCTGCAAGTTTCAGAGATAAAGTGTTTTTAGCTTAACTAATCTATTATAAAAGGTCTCTTATTTACATGGAAGCTGTAAAAATTAGCATTAATGATAATTATGAAGATGGAAAATGGCATCAAAATGCACTTCAAAATATAGATGGAATGCCACCAAAGGACATACTGGAGGTATCAAGACAAACAGAGGACTGTTGGCACTATTGGGTGAAATTTGACAAATATTTAAAATATGCTTTATCTAAGAAATTTAGCTGCTTAATAAACAAAAATAGATAGAAAAAAACATTCCCTACATGAAATGGGATTTCTACCTAGTTGGGTCCTCTAGATTAAGCTAAACAAAGTTGGTCCCCTTTCTATAAGGTAATGTTCTAAATATTTGAATATGGCCATCTTCAGTCTCCCTGTCTTCTTCATTTTTAGAGCAATATGTTATCTTTTCAAATTGGTACCCATAGGCTATAATCTCAATCCCTTTACCATTCCTGATTGCCATACTTTGCATACCTTCTTATTTGTCTTGAATTGTCAATATTACACCTATAATGCAATACCCAAAAGTGAACGCAATTCCCTAAATATAGTCTGACCAGTGCACTAAATCATCAACTTCTCTAAACGTTCATTATGACATTAGCTTTTTTAAATTATCAAATTAAATTTTTATTATACTAGTGTTAAATTTGAAATCATTGTTTGATTAAATCTATTTCATTCCAAATTTTTATGAAGCTAATTATTTGATTCCATGTAGAATTTTACATTTATATCTATTAAAAATTTTTAACTTTACCTCATCATACTTGCCTACTGAGATCTCCGGATCCTAACTCTGCCATCCAATTGGTTAGCTTTCTCTCTCACAAGATTCTTGTCACTAGCAGATCTGACAAGTAAACCATCTCTGCTGTCATTCATGCTTTGAATTTCCTTCAAGCTAATGGTTCATATATTTCATCAATGACTGGTATCCTTGTTCAGAGCTGTTAGCATAATAAAATGATATTTGTTGGAGCCCAACAAACTAATGATAAATTGTTCAGGTACTCCTCAGTGATGGATATTTGTGCTACCTAAGCTCATTTGTTTGTTTTTTGAAACTAAAAGACAGTGCAAAAATAGGAGACAAATTCTTTGGGCAACATAAAAAGCCTTATTTAGCCCATAAACATAATTTGAAATATGGTTCTAAAATGAATCATTATTTATAAGAATATTTCCTTGGGAAAATGCTTTCCAATACCTTCTGTGAATTCTAGGAGCATATCTCATTCATTAATCATCAGTAGAAAAGAGAGTCCACAGCAGAGAAAGCTCCTAGAAAGGGAGTGAAAAATTAGCTTGGGTCAAAAGTTTAGTCTTTGGTAAAGGGAAAGAAAGTGACTGTTGATTCTTTATTTGCTAATTGATTAATAATTTGACCCAGATCATGTTTATGACAGCTCTATGAATAGATTGGGAAGAGAATAATTACATGTCCCTTACTAAATCCTTCTTGGCTGGTACTGAAGATGGATAATAAAAATGTTCTCAAATGTTCTCAAAGGCATCACTAAATCAACAGACAATTTCATTGGAGAGATAGAGAGTAAAGTAATAATAGGGAATATAAACAACTGGAATTTCAGAAAAATAATCTCCATATTAAACTATTAATATCATCGGGAGTACCTGAACAATTTATCCTTAGTTTGTTGGACTCCAACAAATATTAAAATAATGCAAATTCATCAAAACACTTTCTGTACATTTAGAGCATAATTAGAAATAGATCCCCTAAAATATAATTATTCCTTTAAATAGTTTAGAATAAGATTACTTAAGATTGGAGAGATGAAGGAAAGAATTCTTCTTGATAATTTTTTTCAAATTAAATGTAAAAATCACTTAAACATTTTTATTTTAAAAATGAGTTATGGGGGCAGCTAAATGGCACAGTGTATAGAGCACTGACCCTGGAGTCAGAAGGGCCGGAGTTCAAATCTGGTCTCAATCACACACATGATACTTTACTTAGCTGTGTGACCTTGGACAAGTCATTTAATCCCATTGGTTTAAAAAAATATAATTTAAAAATGAGTTATAGAGCAAAGCCAAGATGATGGAGAAAAGGCAGTGATTCATGAGAACTCTCCCTCAAATCCCTCCAAACACCTTTAAATAATTCCATAAAACAACTTCTGGAGCAGCAGAACACCAAAAATAGGAAAGAGTGAAATAATTTTTCAGGCAGCAATGAGTTAGAAAGTTGGCAGGAAATATATTTCATGAGAGTGGACAATACACAGTTCAGTGCAGGCTGCACCAGCACAGACCTAACTCCTGGATAAGTAGGGATAGGCTTTGGGAGCTACTTAAGATGCAGCTGCTCCTAGAGCTCTCAGCTCATAGATGGTAAGAGAGTTGAACAACAGATCAGAAGATTACAGGGGTCTCTACCAGCACTGAGGCAGGACGCTATTGCTTTACCCAAACTCAGACTTGCGTCATAGTCCTGGGTTCCAGTTCCAGAGTAAGGAGGAGCACCAGCCCACCTGAGTTTTTTGCCCCTGTGCAACAGGGATCCTTGTCACCATTTCAAGGCAGAAAGGAGTAATTGTGGTAACTGGCAGAGCAGCGCATGGAACAGGAGAGGAGGAAGCAAACCTCTTCTGAATTAGCTGCACAAAAAGCCTGAAATTTGGGAAAATATATCCTTCACTCTAGAAGTAGAATCTTACTTCTACAAAGACTAAAAAGTCAAGAAATATCGTGGGAATATGAGCAACCTAGGGGAAAAAAATCTGACCATAGACATTAACTCAGGTTTAAAAGGAAGATTAAAAACACGCAAATTCAGAAAAAGATAATAAAATCAAAGCTACTACATCAAATGCTTCCATATGTGAAAAAATGTGAATCAGTCTCAGGTCATGGAAGAGCTCAAACAGGATTTTGAAAATCAAGAGAAGTAGAAAAAACATTTGGAAGAAAAATAAGAGCAATAAAAGAAAATCATGAATAAAGAATCCACAACTTGGCAAAGAAGACACACTTGAAAAAATATTGAAGAAAATAACCCCCTTAAACAATTAGACTTTTCCCAATGGTAAAAGAGATTTCTTAAAAAACTTAATGAAGAGAATGCCTTAAAAAGCAGGACTGGACAAATGGGAAGAGACACACAAAAAACACCGTTTAAAAAGGAGAATTTACCAAATAGAAAATGAGACATAAAACCTACTGAAGGGTTGCCCAATGGATAGAGCACCAGCCCTGGAGTCAGGAGTTCAAATCCAGCCTCAGACATTTAATTTATTTTTTTTTATTCTCATTTTGTACAAATGTTTTTTTACATTAATAAAATATTCTTGTTTACAAGTAAGCAAAATACCCCTCCCCCCATGAATATAGATAAACTTGCTTGGGCAAAAAAAGTAAAGGGGAGAGAAAAAAAATCAAAATTAAAAAAATAGTAATAATTGTAGGTATGGTCAGGTGGCGCAATGGACGAAGCACCAGCCCTGGAGCCACAAGCACCCCAGTCCACATCCAGCCTCGTAAACCCAACAATCACCCAGCCATGTGACATGCAAGCCACCCGATCCCCACTGCCCTGCAAAAACCAAAAAGAAGAAAAACAAGACCCAAAATAAAATAAAATAGTAATAATAGTAGGGGTGGCTGGGTGGCAGACAGAACATTGGCCCTTTAGCCAGGAGCACCTGGGTCCAAATCCAGCCCCAGACACCCAAAGATCACCCTGCTCTGTGGCCCCAGGCAGCCCACCCAGCCCCACTTGCCCTGCACCCTCCCCCAAATAATAATAACAAGAAATGTGCTTCAATCTTTGTTCCAAAACCAACAACTCTGTCATGGGTGGATCACATTCTTTATGATAAGTCCATCACAAAAGTTGCTTCCATATTTTTCCAGCATTGCCATTGCTGATCGCAACTCCCTCCTTTCTTATTTCTACACTACCATGTACTCTATTTTCTCTCTCCTTTTACTCTGACTCTGCTGTAGGGTCGCTGAGTGGCGCAGCAGACAGATCCCTGGTCCTGGGGCCAAGAAGCGCTGAGCCCCCATACCACCCCTTAGGCCCAGAATCCACCTGGCCCTATGGTCCTGGGCAGGCCTTCCAGTCCCAGCCCCTTGCAAGAAGTAAAAAAGAAATTGTGTTATATCGGACCACTCTCCCGCCATGGTCCATCCTCTCCTCCATCATTCACAACCCCACCCCTTCCCCCTGCTACCCACCCCTTCTTACTCCAGTTGTCTATACCCCATTGAGTATATCTGCTGTTTCCTCTCCTAGCCACCTCTGCTGAGAGCAAAGGTTCCCTCATTCCCCCTTGCCTCCCCCTTCCATATCATTGCAATAGCTCATTGTAATAAAAAAATCTTATTATGTGAAATACCTTGGACTATTCCCCCTCTCCTTTTTCTTTCTCCCATTACATTTCCCTTTTTTCTATTGATTCCATTTTTACTCCATATTTTATCTTCGAATTCAGCTTTCTCCTGTGCTTCAACTATAAAAGCTCCCTCTACCTGCTCTATTAACTGAGATGGTTCATATGAATATTATCAAGATCATTTTTCTACACATGCAGTTCATCCTCATTAAGTCCCTCATATTTCCCACCTCTTCTCTAATCTCCATGCTTCACCTGAGTCCTGTATCTGAAGATCAAACCTTCTGTTCAGCTCTGGCCATTCCAAAAGGAACATTTGAAATTCCCCTGGTTCATTGAAAGTCCATCTTTTTCCCTGGAAGAGGACATTCAGCCTTGCTGGGAGTTCATTCTTGGCTGCATTCTAAGGTCTTTTGCCTTCCAGTATATTGTATTCCAGGCCCTACAAGCTTCCAGTGTAGCTGCTGCTAAGTCCTGTGTGACCCTGACTGCAGCTCCACAATATTTGAACTGTGTCTTTCTGGCTGCTTGTAATATTTGCTCTTTGACTTGGGAGTTCTGGACCTTGGCTATAATATTCATAGGGGTTGGTTTTTAGGGATTTCTTTCTTGGGGGGATCGGTGGATTCTCTCCATTTCTATTTTGCCCTCTGCTTCTAGAATATCAGGGCAATTTTCCTATAGTAATTCTTTGAAAATGATGTCAAAGCTCTTTTCCTGAACATGACTTTCAGGTGTTCCAATAATTTTTAAATTATATTTCCTAAGGTTTTTTTTTTTTCCATATCAGTTGTTTTTTCAATGAGATATTTCACATTTTCTTCTAATTTTTCATTTTTTTTTGGTTTTGAAGTATTGATTCCTGATTTCTGGTAAATTCATCAATCTCCCTGAATTCTATTCTTTGTCTGAAGGATTTGTTCTCCTCAGAGAGTTTTCTTATCTCTTTTTCCATCTGGCCAATTTTGCTTTTTAAAGCATTCTTCTCCTCAATAACTTTTTGAACTGTTTTATCCATTTGACCTAAGCTTGTTTTTAGCATGCTTTTTAGCATTTTTTTTGGATTTCCTTGACTAAGCTGCTGACTTCATTTTCATGTTTTTTCCTGCATCTCTCTCCTTTCTTTCCCCCATTTTTCTTCCAACTCCCTCATTTGATTTTCAAAAGTCATTTTTGAGCTCTGTCATAGCCTGAGCCCAATTTCTCTTTTTTTCTTGGAGTCTTTAGATGCAGGAGTTTGTGCTTCCTCATCTTCAGACTGAGTATTTTGATCCTTCTTGGGCTCATTTGCAAAATATTTCTCAATAGTCTTCCTCTTATTTCTCTGCTTGCTCATTTTCCCAGCCTGGGCCTGGTTTTAGGGTGCTTCCTGAACTTTCGGGACACTCCCACAAGGCTCTCAGTGTGAGAGGCTCTGTCCTCCTCCTGGTCTGTGAATGACCATAAGCACCTCCCTCTGCCACGGGGCGAGGTGGTGGGGGGGCTGTTCTATGCGGGGGGCCTAGACTGGGATCAGGATCTGAATGTGGTCAGAGCCCCAGAGTCCTGTTCCAGGGGCAGAGGACAGAGCTCTGCAGTCTCTCTTCACTCCCCTCCCTCAGCTCAATGGGCTCGTGCCCTGGGGGCTCCTGCTTACCGGCTCCCCCTGCTTCTGTTTCTGGGTCTGGGCTGCCTAAAGACCAAGTTGCTAGCTGTGTGCCCTGAGGGCTGGGCTCCACATGCTCTCTCTGGCAGAGGTCCCTCGCTGTTCCCCCACTTTGTGCCCGGTGCTCCCTGGGGTGCAACTCAGGAGACTCCCCCGCTGCTGTGAGCTGCAGCTCCCAGTGCCCTGGGGCTGCCTCCGGGAGGCTGAGGTTCTTTCACTCTGGGGGGCCACCCCTCCAACAGGCCACCCCTCTGACCCTGGGAGCAGAGCCTTTCTGCTCTTTTCCAGGTTACCTTGAGTAGGAGAACTGCCTCACTGGGTCCCTTTGTGGGTTCTGTCTCTCAAAAGTTTAGTTAGAGTCCTTAGCTTATAAGTTTTATCAGAGAGCTCCTAAGACTCAATCCCTTCTTGTCTCCATCTTGGCTCCTCAGACACTTAATAATTACCAAGCTGTGTGGCCTTGGGAAAGCCACTTAACCCCAATGCCTCGCAAAAATAAAAATAAAAAAAACTTACTGATGAAAATTATTCCTTAATATCTAGAACTGAAAAAATGAAAATTAATGACTTTATGAGAAATGCAGAAAATTTAAAACAACAAATGAATGAAAAAAATGCAAGACAATGTGAAAAAACTCACTGGAAAAACTGACTTTGAAAACAGATTGAGAAGAGATGTTTCTTCAGTTAATGAATTACTTGAAAGCCAAGGGGAAAAAAAGAGCCTAGACATCATCTCTGAAGGAATTATCAATGTCCTGATATTCTAAAACCAGAGGGTAAAATAGAAATTGAAAAATTCCAACAATTATTTCCTACAAGAGATTGCAAAATGAAAACTTGGAACAATTCTATAGCCAAATTCTAGAATTCCTCTCAAAGAGAATATTGCAATCAGTCAGAAAGTAAAATTTCAAGTAACATGCAGTCACAGTCAGGAAATCACAAGATTCAGCAGCTTCTACATTAAAGGACTAGAGGGCTTTGAATATGATATCCCTGAGGACAAATGAGTTAGGTTTAAAACCTAGCTACCTACCCAGGAAACCTGAGTCTAATCCCTCAGGGGCAAAAAATAGACATTCAATGAAATAGAAAACTTTCATCATTTTTAATGAAAAGACTACAGCTGGATAGAAAAATGATTGATTCAAGAGAAGCATTATAATGATCACTTTATGATCATATGCT
Source organism: Macrotis lagotis (assembly GCF_037893015.1). Lineage (NCBI taxonomy): Eukaryota > Metazoa > Chordata > Mammalia > Peramelemorphia > Peramelidae > Macrotis > Macrotis lagotis. Next base: position 118,350,343 of record NC_133665.1, read on the forward strand.
ACATCTATCTATAATTTATGGAATGAAGAGCCGACTCTTTGGACTCATCCTTAAGCAGCAAAATTATATTCTGAATAATGGACATTTTTTATCTACTTCATTTAGTATTACATATGATTTTGGAGGTCACCAATAAAAGATATAAATTGAGGGTCCCTGAAAGACAAAGGAATTCGCTTGCTCTCTGGGATTTTAACTGCTTAGGATTTTATTACAAAGTAAACAGGCTAAAACTCTTAGAAAAGCAGTAAGCATATTGAGGATAGGCTAGACAAAGTTTGAGTGGGAGAAAAAAGAGAAGGAGATAGAGACAGAGATCATTTTCTATCCATGTGGCATGGGAACCCATGGTGAAACACCCAGACCTAGCATAGGAACACATCGTCTAGGAAGGAAAGTGAGATGCAGACATCCTGCAAGGTGGAAAAATAGAGTCAAGAAGAAAGCAAGAAGGAGCAGTACCCCTCTCAAATATACCTCCACGATAGGCTGGACAAAGGGTAGCACCCAAGGAGTGAGTCAACACCTGGGCCAGGTATTCTCCAATGGGAAGCAATACTGGTCTTTCATATCCCAAGGTGACCTACAAGTTTGGCATGTCATTTCCTTTCATGCTGGCATCAATGGACAGGGTCAAGTAACCAAGAACTGTAAGCTCAGTGAGGAAAGAATGGTGAGACAGGATACAAACAAGGGCCAGTTTACTTCTCAGAAGCAAACAGCCTTCCACAATTAACAAAATTTAACAGCATAAAAGATTACAGAATTTGTTTCTAACTATAAACTTTTTACATTCATAATCCTCTGCAGCATTTTTTCTTGTACAAGAAAAACTAGGCCAAAATGTTTTGAATTATTATATATCTCATTTAAGGTCTCTGCAGTGTTCTGCATTGGAAAGAAAACACAATATCAATTACAAATGAGAGCATCTAGAGGATCACACAAGCTATAAGGAATCCTTTCATTTATACTCTAATTTAGACATCTTTTATGACAGTAGTAAAAGACTTGGTGAGAATATGGCTCCCTATCTTTACATCATTTATTATTAATTATCACAGTGCTAGCTAAAAAAGCTATCTATGTTGCTTTTCCTTTCAAAATATTTTGCATGGCATTAGTATAAGCTATCAAAGTTTATCAAAGATTTGGCAGATGTGTATGGGAGACATTCTGAAAAGAGAGTTAAAGTGCCTTTAATATAATAAACAAATAATATTATGTGACACCTATTCTCTATATATTAGGCCATTGTATGAGATGTTGAACTCTGTAGGATAGCATTGGAATATCCTCAATACCTGTATAGATTACTCCTTAAAATATTTTCAGCAATCAATGATCTGCTTTTTTCCCTCTATTTTATTGATATAGACATTTAGACTTTAACATTTTCCCTAAACTGCTTTAACTGTGTCACATATATTTTGATGTATGCTGTTTGTTGTCATTCTCGTTAATAAAATAATTGAATCTTATTTCTAATTTTTGTTTTTTGTTCCATTCATTCTTTAGCATTATATTAGTTTCCAATTAATTATTGTGTTTCCACAGGACTTTATTGAATGTAATTTCTATTGAATTATAGTCTGAAAAGAAATGACAATATTTCTGCTTTTTTGCATTTGGTAATGAAGTTTTTTGCCCTAATGCACAGTCATTTTTTGTGCATTTGCTGTGTACTGCTGAGAAGAAAGATATACAAATTCCTTTCTTTCCCATAGGTCTCTAAAATTCTCTAAAATTCTTGTAATCTCCTTAACTTCTTTCTTGTTCATTTTGTTGGTTAGATTTAACTAGTTTTTAGAGGCAAAAGTTGATATCCTGCACAAGTATAATTTTCATGTCTATTTATTTATGTTTCTCATTTATCTTTTCCTTTGAGAATTTTGATGCCATGCCATTTGGTACCTTTATGTTTAGTATTGATATTGTTTTAATATCTATGGGAACTTGTAGCAAAATGGACTTTTCCTGCTTATATCTTTTGCTTTGTCTGAGATCATGATTGCTACCCTTGCACTTCTTTTTAATATCAGTTGAAGCATAATTGTGTCTGGGTCAGTCCCTTATCTTTACTTTGTGTGGATCTTATTCGGTTTAAATTGCACAGTGCTTTCATTCTATTGAGAATAAGAATCTTTTATTGTTTTTTTGAATTTTACAATTTTCCTCCAATCTCACTTCCCTCCCCCCAACCCCTTCAGAAGGCAGGCTGATAGTCTTTACATTATTTCCATGCTATACACTGATCAAAATTGAATGTGTTGAGGGAGAAAACATATCCTTAAGGAAAAATAAAATATGAGACAGCAAAATTACATAATAAGATATCTTTTTTAAAAAATTAAAGACAATAGTCTTTGGTCTTTGTTCAAACTCCACAATTCTTTCTCTGGATATAGATGGTATTCTCCATGGCAGATAGCCCCAAATTGTCCCTGATTGTTGCACTGATGAAATGAGCATGTCCATCAAGGTTGATCACTCCCATGTTGCTGTTAAGATGTACAATGTCCTTCTGGTTCTGCTCAACTTGCCCAGCATGAGTTCATAAACATTTTTTCAGACTTCTCTGAATTCCCATCCTTCCTGGTCTATAATTGAATAATAGTGCTCCATAACATACATATACCATAATTAGGTCAGTCATTCCCCAATTGACAGACATTCACTCAATTTCCAATTCTTTGCCACCACAAACAGGGCTGCTAGAATTCATGTCCTTTTAAAAATAATTGGCAAAATAGAAAAACCTGGATTGGGATCCCAGAGTCAAAAAGACCTGAGTTCAAATCCAACCTCATAAACTTAATAATTGCCTAGTTGTGTGACCTTGGGCAAGTCACTCATTCCCATCGCCTTAAATAAATAAAATTTTTTAAAAAAAGAAAGAAAAACCTGGATCCCTAGTGGTAAGTTTTGTCAAAGAAGTAAAAGGAAGAACAAGTGATTAGGAATGCAGCCATACTGGGAAAATCTGAGGGTTGAGAAACCAAAACTAGTAACCATTTTTTAAAAAAATCCATCCTCTTTGGAAGTGATATAAATATAAGATATCAATAACATTTGTGATTTTTAAAAAAAGAGAATACTGTTGGCAAAGTGGGGTATAAGGTTTGAGAAGAAATTGTGAAATACAGCCAGAAGAAAAAAGGTTTCTAGATTTGTAAATTTTAGAAAGCAGAGAAGGAAAAAGTAAATGGTAGAAAGACTGCAAATACAGGGAAGGATGATAATTGTAAGGGAAGTCCTAGAAGAGAAAAAAGTGCTAGACAGAGGTATAGCGTTGTAGAGGGGAAAGGGGGATCGTGGATGGAGAAAGAACTATGAGATGGGGAATAAAAGAGGAAATGGGGTACCTTAATTGAAACAGAAAGAGATGTTGGGCATAAAGATAAAATTTACTGGTTCTATTAACTACCAGCACATTATGCTGAGTAGAACAGTTTAATCATTATGGTCACTGAAACAGCAGGAAGGAATAACCTAGAAACATAACTCTGAAATACAGTATATTCTTTCCTCAGTCTAGTTCAGATTTCTTTGGGAAATATTCTTCTCCCTCTGTGTCAAATAGACAGCACATTAATAGAAACTTATTCATATTAGTGTGTAAATTATTTATATAAGATCATTATCCAGAGCTGATTTTCATAAGGAGAAGAGAAGCAGAAGAATAAGAAGATAACAGAGCAATAAGTGCCTGCGGGAATATGAGTTTCCAACACTAAGGAGTGTAAAGGGCAAATATAGGAGAATCTAGATAGCAAAGATAGACTTTACTAACTTCACTATTTTGCCTAGAGTCAACCTAAATTACTTTCAGTTATGGACAGGAAAAGAGATATTGTACCTGGAGTTATATTGAGCATTGTATGGTCACACAGGCGTAGAGCTTAGAAGAAATTGCCCTTTCCAATTCAATCTGTTTTCAGGTAAATAATCTCTTTCCATTTGATCAAGGCCAATGACAAATTACATATGGATATATCTATCTGTAAAGTTACATTTCCATATCTGTACCTAATATTTACACCATTATCATCATATCAATATCATTATGGTCAAGATCACTGAATTACGTTTTTTAAAGACATCTTATTGTCAGATACCTTTCTTCAAGCTCAAATAAAATTTTTTCTCCAGTTTCATCCAAAGTATTCAGTTTCAGCATTTCTTTTCTCTACCACTTAAGTGATCACAAGAAGAAAATTTTCCCCTTCAGAATTCTTGTTAAAGGATGATACAATCAAGAAACTGACTGGAGAAAGATATAATCAAACTTAGCTCCTCTGTAGCTAAGTGGAAAGACAGTATCTGTATTCTTTTTAGATTATACTTGACTTAGCAAGCCATATCTGGTACATGGTTTACAAGGTTATATTTTGTAGCTCATACTTTTCAAATAGAGAGAGAATATTTGTTCAAAGAAAGTCTATCTAATTCTTTTGTTACCAAGTGTAGAACTGGCAGAAGGATAATGAGTTTTAGACAAGATAGTCAACATTGTTATTGCTAATATTAGTGCAAATATTTATCCCATAGATAGCAGTAGATAATTTATAAAATACTTTGTGATGATTCTTACTAGCCAGGCCTCACAATAAATAAATAAAGTGTAAGGGGATAGCTACTCCTTAACAGTGGATTTCAAGAATAAAAACAATCTAGTGAGGGATTCACAATTTATTTTCCAATATGTGAAATAAAAGACATTTAGTCTTGAAAATAAAAAAGTCATTGATCAGAAATGTAACCTGAGTCCTTAAAGTGGAAATGTATCATTCTATTTCTATAAGGTTCTTAATATCTATATTTTTATATAAAGAAATGGTAGTGCCAAAATCAAAGTTATTTATTCAACATAAAACAGATAAGTTTCAGAGACAGGATTGGATCTAGGTATATAAATTTAAATCCGGTATTATTTCTGCTAAACCCATTGCTTTCAGTACCTGACTGTGTATATGTAATACACACACACACATACACATACACACATATATGTGTGTATGTGTGTGTTCATGTATGTGTATATAGTGAATATAGCTACAATATATATAAGATATATTATAATTTATTATATATCACATATAATATCATATATTATATATAAACACTGAAGCTTAGTTTCTTCATTTAAGTGAATGATACTGAAGAAGATATTGATCCTTTATGCTTTCTTCTTCCTTGCAATTCAGGGAAAGCAAATTTCCCTAGGCTATACTAATTTCTACACAGTCCATTTTTCTTTTTCCTTTCCTTTTCCTTGAAAACTAGATACTCAATATTCTCTAATAAATTCATTTAATAACCAGCCCAATAGGTCATGTTTAGCCTAGGGGAAATATAATGGTCCTTATATTTTTTCCCTTTCTCTACAATTTCATGTCATTTCTACCAGACAGAAACTTAATACTACAGTGAATATAACTCAGAGCCCCCAGTTAGGAAAATTCCTAATATGTATACAGATATCTGGTTCTCAATCTTAATTTGATGTTGTTCATGTCTCTAAATATTCCCAGGCCTCTTTGCATGTGAAGTCATTTGGAATATAGGAAACATTTAGCTAAAAGAAGCAAGTAGAGTGTATGTCTCTTACTAAATAGGAATGCTGAAACAGAGCAAACTTTTTTTTTAACAAACTTCCTTCAGTCTTTAAGAAGAAAACCAATAATTTCAGTTCAAGATTTCTACAGGAGCTAATGACCTCTATCATTTCTATTTATATCAAACTCAAGCTTCTTTTTTTCCTCTTCCTTTTGATTGTTATCTTATGCCACCAATTCTTTCCTGTTCAGTATATTAGGTCCTGAATTGGCTGAAGCATGCCATCTTCCCATTGCTATTGCTGCCACTGCTTAACAATTGGAGCTCTCTTTAAATTCCTCTGATTTTGTCATTCAAACTGTATAACTTTGTAAGAACATTAATATGAATACATCTCAAGTTTGCTATCTTATAGATTCTAATAGTCTTAAAATGCTCTCAGGAGTAAGAATAGTATTTATTTCTTCGAACTACAAATAGCAGGATACCACTCAGTTGAAAATAGAGATTATTAGCAAATAGGAAAAGAAGGTTGAGAATTTTAACCTCTTACAAGAAGATAGAAGGTAGAAGGTTTGTCTCACATTAAAAAAAGAGAATATTGACCATTTACATAGTTTGTAAGGAGAAGGAGTAAGATGACTGGAAATACAGGGTAGGGCCAGGTTATGGAAGATATTAAAAGCTTAAATAGAGAATTTCATATAAATCATTTTTTAAACTACATACTGCTAAACTTACTAAAATAATGCATCCAAACATTCCATATAACTATTCATAATCCTCCTTTATAAACATTGTGACCATTTTTATGACTAGAGATGTAAGCATGTATCAAATTTTTTTAAAAAATCAGCATAAATGATCATACTAAAAGCCTAAAAAAACTTTGAAAATTGCAACATTTTCTCAATGAAGGAAAAGACTTTGACAAAGAAGAACAATAGTTTTAACTAAATAAATTACAAAGTATTATCAAAAAGGGAACTTTTTATATGATAAACAGCATCTCTCTAAAACTAAAATTATTTTCAATAAAGATATATTAGAAAGTTTCCTAATAAATACAAGATGCTGATTCTTCCCATTAGTATTTTATATGGTTCTCTAAATACTAGCAAGAAGCAAGAAGACAAGAGGAAGAAATTAAAGGCATATACCTAAAGGGAATATAAAATGATACCTATATTCTAGAAAATCTTAGGGAACTAATTGATACAACAACCTCAATAAAATTGCTGTCTATAAAAAAAATACTTAAAACTTCATAGCAATTTCTATGTAGTAATAAGAAAAATCAAAGAGGTAAGAGAAAGGGAATTATTACTATAAATAACAGTGCACAAAATATCTGGGCATCAATCTATCAATAGAAACAAAAATGTGTAGATTCACTTTTTTAATGAAACAAACTTAAGTAGTTGCAGGAAATGAATAATGTATAGAGGAAATAACAGAAAATAAAATAATTTTAATTATAAAACTGACAAATTCCTGCCAAAATCTTATTTATCTATGATAAGAAGGGAAATAGTCAAATAGGGAAAAACCTTTATTTCAAATTTCTCTTATAAGGGTTTGGTATGCAAAATATATAAAAAACAAACATATATGTATATAATATTTGGGGGAGGGCTTATGGCATTCAGATAACACTAGAATCTCTGTTGTGCCCTTTTTAGACGTATATGTCAATCTGTCATCCAACTGTCACTTGTGACTCCAAGATGCTGCAGCATGCATAGTGACCATGCCCCAGTAAAACTGTCTCAGAAGATGGGCCAGACCAGATTAAGGATAACCAACAGTCCTCAGACTTGTGGTGAGTTAAGGAGACATCTATTCCAAGTCCATGAAGACTTGAAACAGGTACTGTGGAGCTCTTAGAGCCTGGCAGGATGTTGAAAACACCAAGATCATTCACTGCATTCCAGGCCATTATCTGTTACTTTGGCTTTTATCCTGCTATTGGACTTCAATGACTTAGAAAGTAATGAGTCAAAAGACACTGCATAAATCTGCCTCACTTAAATCCAATTGATGCTCATTCAAGAAATCACAATGGGATTTCATTGGTCCTCTTCAAAATGAAGGATATTTTTTATATAATACCTATCTATATCATCTATATATCTAATCTATAGCTATAGCTATATCATCTCTATCTCTATCTCCATATCATCTATATCTATATCTATATCATCTATATCATCTATATATATCTATATCTATACCTATACATATAGCTATACCTATATCTATATCTAACTATATCTATATCATCTATATCTATATCTATGTGAATCTCTCTCCCCCCCAATTCTCATTCTCTCTCTTTTCCCTCCCCCTCTTTCTCTTTCAGTTGGTTCTGCTGATCTTTCTTCCCTTCTTCCTTTCTTTTTTTCCTTTTATTTTGATCTTAGAAAATTATCTATTCCTTCCCAGCAGTACTTCTTTGTACTGGACTCCATCTTGCCCCTGTATCAAGTGACTTTCCTCTTCCCCGCTCCCTTTGCTTTTCACCCCAAATTGTTTTGTCTATTGTCTGCTTCTATTAGACTGTAAGCTCCTGGAGAGTAAATCTTTTTTTTAATATTTCTACCCTCAGCTTTTAACACAGCATATAGCACATATTAACCACCCAACAAATGTTCATTGATTAACTGAATGTGAGTGAGGTGAGAGAATACTGAAGGAAATTGTGTTGCTATAAAAAATCAATTTAAAAAAAACTTGTTTAAAATGCTTGTGTCTTTAATATCATTCCATTTCCTGCATAATGTCTAAGACTACTGATATGGATAGAGAAAAATGTATTTTGCATAAGTGTAGTTGATCCTTTTTTTCCCTTTTCAGTAATTCTACCATTGTTAACTATCTATTTTATTACCACCTATAAATGATTCCAAGTTATAATTTCTATCCTCTTGCTCACTGATACAAAATTCCCCTTAATTTATAGCAAATGGATGAATGTTTCTTCTGTGAAACAAATAAGTCCCACAAAATGGGAGGACTCTCAACCACTCTGCTCCATTCCTCAACCCTTTCAGTACTTTTGCTGCTATTTTTCCTTTGTCCTCTCTTGTCACAGAAAAAAAGAGGCTTTGTCATCTTTACAAAGGTTAATAATTGCACTAGTTCCTAGGCCTTGCCATTATTCTTCCTATTCCTACCCATCATCCTTCAGCAGTCACGTCCTTACTTCTATCTAGACATTCTGTGATTACATAAAACTGAACATGGTCCAAACTTCAGTCATGATATTTTTCTTCTAAAAGCCTAAATAGTCCCTTTGCCTCATTACTTTCATTGGTGGCAGCAGCACTTTCTCAGTTACCCAGGATAAAAAACTTAGTCATCTAGATGAGTACCTCTGAAATATCTATCATTCTCATTCTTTTGAAATCCCTTTGCCATAACATCACCACTTATCACTTCCTCATCAGTCTTTCATATCTTCCCTACCACATCATTCTTATATAGCCACAAATATAAATATATGTTCCCAATATTTTTAAGACCATTATTGTCTGCTTTAGGTCATCAAGTTTCCAGATGCAACTTTCTTCATCTTCAGTGTCAGTTCTTATTTTTTTCTTATAAAGTGTATTTTACTGATCTTTTATTTTTACATAACTTGATACTTTTCTTTCTTTAAATTTTTTCCAATTATATGCAAAGGTAGTTTTCTACATTCATCATTTTGCAAGTTTTTGAGTTTCACATATTTCTACTATCTTCCCTTCCCTCCCCCTGCCCATGTCATCGAATAAACTTATATGACTTGTTTATGAACAATTGTATTTAATATAGTTCCATATTAGTCATGGTGTGAGAGAGGAATTGGAATTAAGTGAGCAGTAAACCATGAGAAAGAAAGAAAAATCATAAAAGAAATTTTAAAAAGTGAATATAGTATGTTTTACTCTGCATTCAGACCCCATAGTTTGTTTTTCCATCCTATAGTTGTGGATAATGTGGCAAAGAACTGGAAATGGAGGGGATGCCCATAATGAGGAATGGCTGAACAAATTATGTCATTTGAATGTTTCATTGTTCTGTAAGAATTATTCTAAAAGAACTATTGTTCTGCAAGAAATCATGAGGAATGGGATTTCAGAATATCCTGGGAAAACTTACACAAACTGATGCTGAACCAAATTAGAAGAATATTGTACACACTAACTACAATATTGGGTGATGATCAGCTATGATGGACTTGTTCATTTCAGCAGTACAATAATAAAGACAATTCTAAAAGATTTGTGATGGGAAAAAATCCACATACAAAGAAGGAACTACGAGTTTAAAGGCAGACCCCAGCTTACTATCTTTAATTTTTAAAAAATATCTTATATATTATTTTTCTCTAATGTGTTTTTCAGATTTGATTTGATTCTTCTTTCACAATATGATGGATCTGTGTTAGCATGGTTATCCTTGTATAACCTATGTAAAATATAAACCTATGTAAAATTGCTTCCTGTCAGGGGATGAGGGAGGGAGAAAAAATGTGAAACTCAAAAAATAATTGTTGAAAACTGCTGTTGGGGTGGCTAGGTGGCACAGTGGATAGAGCACCAGCCCTGGAGTCAGGAGTACCTGAGTTCAAATCCTGCCTCAGACACTTAATAATTACCTATCTGTGTGGCCTTGGGCAAGTCACTTAACCCCATTTGCCTTGCAAAAACCTATAAAAAAAAAGGAAAACTACTGTTCCATATAGTTGGCAAAAATTAATGAATAATTTTTTGAACAAACAAAAAAACAAGTCTCTGAGGATGGCCCTTGGTCACTAAGGAACTGCTGGGAGGAGCTCTATCCATCATAGTTGATAAACTCGTAATGTTGTTAATGTGTTCAATATTCTCCTGATTCTATTCACTTCCCTTAGCATCACTCAGAACAGTTCATAAGTTTTTCTAGGCTTTTCAAAAGTCTAATTGCTTATGATTTTTTGCAATGAAAAAATATTACTATAATATAATTTGTTCATCCATTCCACGATTGATGGAATATCTTCAATTTCCAATTCTTTGCCTTCTGTTGGATAGTTGCTTCTTGTCCTTCATTAGCAAAGATCAAAACAACATCACTATGTTTGAGAAAAATTACAATGTGTCTGACTGTGACTGATCAGATCAATATGAGCTCTGAATACTCTATCACAGATTGGGCATGAATGCCCCATGTGAACATCTGGGGTGGGTATTCTACACTTAAGTATGTCATGTTTCCTTTGAGCCACCTTCCTCATAAAGTTCAGTTCCCTCGATGATGAGAGCATGCCATGCTGTATGATCCTATGCCAGTGTCTCCCATTCTAAAGTTTTTCTGGGTGTCTCAGTATCACTTATTCTGACCCCCTTGGGAGTGCGTTCACTGAGTGAGTTCTCCATAAAATAGTTTTTTTTTTTTCTTTTGGCAAGCACATGTCTGGCATTCTAACAACATGCCTAGTCCATTGTAGTTGCATTCCCTTTAGCAATGTTGGAATGCTAGGTAATTTAGCTCGAGAAAGGACCTCAGTGTCTTGTATCTTCTGCCAGATGATCTTCAGAATCTTCCTAAAACAACTTAAATGGAAGTGATTCAGTTTCCTGACATGGCATTGGTAGACTTTCCAGGTTTTACAGGCATGTAGCAATGAGGTTAACACAACAGCTCTGTAGAGCTTTCGTTTGGTAATTAATCTAATACCTCTTCTCTCCCACACTTTCTTTCAGAATTTCCCAAATACTGAGTAAGCTCTGGCAATGCTTGTGTCAACCTCCAAGACAATATGTACCTCCTTGGAAAGGACACTACCCAGGTCAGTGAACTTGTCCATAGTAATCAAAATTTCTCCATATGTGGTCATAGTAGTTCCTCATATGGATGATGTAGTGCTGGCTGATGGAACACCTATGTTTTCATGGTGTTAATTTTTAGACCAAAATTAGCACAAGCAGCCCTGGTCAAGACTGTCTCTACAAAACAACAGCTAGAAATATTTTTGAACATTTCAATATTTTCCTTCCCCTTTTTATGATCTTCTTAGGATATAGACTTCATTGTGGTATTCTGGATCAAAAGGTAGGCACAGTTTTATTGTGTGTAGTCCTTTTTTTTTTTTTTTTTTTTGGTTTTAGCAAGGCAAACAGGGTTAAGTGGCTTGCCCAAGGCCACACAAGTAGGTAATTATTAAGTATCTGAGACTGGATTTGAACCCAGGTATTTCTGACTCCAGGGCCAGTGCTTTATCCACTATGCCACCTAGCCACCCCTATTGTTTGTACTTCTAAGTAGTTCACCAGAGAGGTTGAATCAGTTCATAATTCTAGCAACAGTATTTCAGCATCTCACTTTTCCCATGTCTTATCCAAAATTGACCATTTTAGTTTTTTGAATAGGTGTGATATGGTATTGTAGAGGTGTTTTTCTCTAATCACTAATGATTTAGAGAATTTCCCATATTACTATGAATAGCTCTAAATTCTTAATCTAAAAACTGTTCATATCCTTTCCTCATTTATCAATTGGGGAATGATATGCATTCTTATAAATTTGACTCAGCTTTCTATATTTATTTTAGAAATGAGTCCTTTATCAGAAATACTAGTTGTGAAAATTCCTTCCCAGATTTCTGCATTCCTTATCTTATTTGCATTGGTTTTATTTGTGCAAAATCATGTAATATAATCAAAAGTATCCATTTTGTAATTCATAATATTCTCCATTAGCCATAAACTTCTTTATTTTTCTCCTAATTGCTTTATGGATTTTTGTGTCTAAATTCTGTATCCATTTCTACCTTACCTTGGTATAGGGTGCAAGATGTATATCTATTCCAAATTTCTGCCATACTATTTGCCAGTTTTCCCATTCATTTTTTTGTCAAATAGTGAGTTCTTATTCCAAAAGCAAATCTTAGGGTTTGCCAAATAGTAAATTACTATAGTTATTTATCTGCTATTTCTTTTACACCTAATTTATTCCACTGATTCACCCCAGACAGTTTTTATAATATAGCTTTAGATTGGGTAGGGCTGACCCACTTTCCTTTGAATTTTTTCCCCTTAATTTCCCTGATGTTCTTGACCCTTTGCTACTCTAGATGAATCTAACTATTTTTTGGTAGTTTGATTTATATAACACTGAAGACATAATTTAATTTAGATAAAATTATCACTTTATTATATTAGTTTGATCTACTCATAAGCAATTTACATTTTTTCTGATTGTTTAGATTTGACTTTATTTGTGTTTTGTAATTATGTCCTTATAGTTCTGGGTTTATCGTGTGAGGTAGATTTACAAGTACTTTAATCTGTTGACTACAATTACTCTAAATGCCATTTTTCTTTCTATTTTTTGTGATTTATGTCACTTTAGTATTCATTTAGAAATTTCATTAAAATTTTTTTCAGGGCACAGTGGATAGATTAACAGCCCTGGAGTCAGGAGGACCTGAGTTCATATCTGCCCTCAGACACTTGACATTGGGCCAGTCACTTAACCCCATTTTCTTAAATAAATGAATTTTTTTTAAAAATTGCTTCAGTAAAAGCTCCAGAAACTTCCTAGCTTCTCTCCACTTTCTTGGCTCTGCCCAGGAATTGAAAAAATGTCCCCACTCCACTTCTTCAAAATCTACATTCTACTTGACCCTCTTTCAATCAGATTTTCACCTCCATCACTTAGCTTATAGTAATCAAATAACCTACAGATAGCCTCTTTCTAGTCTTTCATGCCCCTAAATTTCTCTTTACCCTCTGACATTATAGATTTTTCTATATCTATTGGATATATTGAATATACTCTTTCCTTCTTTGCCTTCAGAAACTGCACTAGCCTGGTTTTTCTAATTATCTAACAAGTCCGTGATTTGCAGACTTTTGGTTGGAAGTTTTCAATCCAACATGGACACACACACACACACACACACACACACACACACACACATACACACACACACACACACATACATAAATAACACTAGATAAGTCACACTATATATTAGTCGCTCCATAGAAGAAAGTCTTCTCTCAATAGTTTTTTTTGTTATTATCCTTTTTTATTTCTTATAGTAACAGTTTAGAAAAGAATATTTCATATAAAATGCTAAATAATGAATAACTTAACTTAGTAACTATCTTATTTTAAATCTCATTAACCCTATTAAGGACTGGAATGTTTTCATGTTTGGATAGTCTGGACATGTGAGTTTTTAACAATGTAATGAATTCCCAGGGAGAAATTCTTCTATTAATACAGATTTTTATCTTCTCAGAAAATTACCTGTGGAATGGAGAACTTAAGTTAATTACCCAGAATCATATAGTCAAGCAAGTTTTTAATTGAGATGCAACTTTACCAAATGTCTATCCATTAAACTGTTTGGCTTAAAATTGAAAGCCCTTCCACAATGATGAGTCACTCTTCCTTTATGTTTTAACCCACCTTGCCCCACAATCAAGACATACACCCACCTTCCATATCCTTCTTCCTACTATTCCCAATACTTTAGGTGGTATCTCTTCTTTTCTTTACATGTGGATTTCTTATACATATCTTAAAGTGTAGCAAGTTTGCCACTTCTTCTGTGAAGCAACTCAAATATCATAATACTGTATTTTGCAATTGAAAGTGCATAATCAAATAATGCCAAGTAAAATACTGATGTGTTAGTTACACATTCATATCTTTTCTCTACACCTGCCACTAGACCACTAAGATTAGTGAAAGCGAAGACTGTTATATAATAACAATCATAACTAACATTGACTATCTTCTAGGAATTGTGGCTATGACTTTACAATTATGATTTTATTTGATCCTCACCAAATTCCTGCTAGGTAGGAATTATCATTATCCCCATTTTACAAATGAGGAAACAGAAGCAAAAAAGAAGCAAAGAGGCTTGCTCAGAGTCATACTGCTAGTTAAGTATCTCAGGTTAGATTTGAACTTGACTCCTCCTACCTCCAGACCCAGTGCTCTATCCACTATGCTCTTTCTACCTAATATTTTCTGAGCCCACCAAAGCTTAATATAATACTTTATACACAGGAAGTTGTTGACCATATTGCTTGTTAACTAACTGAATGAATGATATTGGACCTCCATATTTCAAACTATTTCATTGACAGATTGATATGCAGTTTGTTCATATAAAATAAGATTAGTTCTAGTCCCACATGCCTGCATGAAATTATTCCATGGAAAGGACCTTACAAATCATAAAAGTATTCTAGTACCTGGAATAATAGTATTATTATTCATTTTAATTTATTTGACATGCTATCTAACAAAATCTTTTAATTTTTTAAAAAACCTCAAAATGGATTTTTCTCTATTTTATTTCCTTGTAGCATTCCTTCTTTCTCTCCTTTCACAGGACATATTTGAATCAATTGAAAAACAATCCTACCCAACCCACCTAGCTTCTAAATATGTGTTTTTTAAATCATATATATATATATATATATATATATATATATATATATATATATATATATATTAATGAACCAAGACTAATATGAAATCAGAATCAAAAGAAATGGCTATCCTGGAAAACAAACCAATCATCTCAATTGAGTATCATTTTCCTCTACTTGAACAAATCTAGTGATAAGAAGGAAAAAAAAAGCTACATAATCATAAGTCCTATAAAATATTTTAAATAAAAGATTAAAAATATCACATATTTTTTCATTTTTATGAGTTAATATGTTTTAATTGAGCTTGTACTATACTTTTTATTACCACAAGCAAATTGTGTAAGGGAGCAGACTGGTCTTATTCCATTTGAATCACTGGATAAAATTTCATCTCCCAGTATTACCACAGATAACACTGTCCCTTTTACATCCAACTGAATCCTGTGTTTCAAATTATTGAACTTGATGGCAAAAAAAATAGATTTTATCAAAAACTCATTGCCTTTGCTATCAGTTATGTACTCTAAGTTTACTCTGTTGCTGCAGTGAAATCTGGATGATCTCAAAAGATAATTTGCTTCTTCCTCCTCCACTGAAACTTTATTGGAGACCTCAGCTCTTATAATTCTTTCCATGGGAACCCATATAACATCAACCAATGTGATCTCAGGTCCTTTAAAATAATCTTTCCAAATCAGTGAATCTGAAGTTGCTGAATCTGTTTTTCTTAGTCAAAAGTCAATCTGTAATTATATTAATAATTGATAAATCTTACCCTTACACTATCCTCCCCTCTGCCTTTGAGGAAGATAAGAGAGATCTCTTTGTGCAACATGAAAATATGTAGGTAACTTTTCCTCAAAACTCATGATACTT
This sequence comes from Macrotis lagotis, assembly GCF_037893015.1. Classification (NCBI taxonomy): domain Eukaryota; kingdom Metazoa; phylum Chordata; class Mammalia; order Peramelemorphia; family Peramelidae; genus Macrotis; species Macrotis lagotis. The sequence goes on from NC_133665.1 coordinate 118,366,203, forward strand.
ACGACTTTTTTTAAGAATCTTAAAAAATTCAGATCTATTCATTATTTTTATTTTGGGAATTTTTCATTAAACATTCATTAAGTAAAAGGCCTGAACTTTTTTACTTTTTTTTCATTCAAATATATTCTCAAAGGAGGATTAAGTTTGTGTCTGTAGTCATCCATGTTTTGTCTCTTTGCATTTTTGAGAATTAACAATCTAAAGCAGCAACATGGTAAAAATTTTCTTGTAAGTCACTAATGTTTTATTTACTTTAATTGAGTCTTAGATCAGTGTGATTGATGGGTGACCTCTGCCTAGAAAGAGGATTGAGTAAATTCTATGATCCCTCTATTTTCCCTTACTCCTATACACTGGTTGATACATTTATTACTGTCCTTCATTTCAACACTTTAAGGATAATTTGAATGGGTATGCCCCTCATCAACACAGACCACACTCCCTTTGTTTTTAAATCAATGATCTTCATGAGTTGGTTGCTATGGTCAAAATATTTATCACCTTCTGACCAAAGTGATGATTAGCATCTCCAGACTCATCTAAAGCAGATCACATAGCTTCCTTTAGAGTAGACGTTTTTAGTTATGCACCAAGACAAGTCATCCAATTCTCTTGCCCCCTGGTCTTTCTTAAACAAGGCATTGCCTAGATTGCCTCCTAAGCTTGGTTCCATCCCATCTACACATAGCAACTTGACTTACCTAAACTGGTGAGGATTATTGATTTGATACTATATTAATAAGTTAATTTATTGATAGTAAACCTTAGACTTGAACTTTTAAAGGGGACGGAGGCACAAAAATTAATCAGACTCATAGATAGACAAAACCAGATATAAAGACTATATAAAAAAGAATCTAGGATACAGACAGACCTAGGATGAGGCCAACACACGAATCATAGGCTCTCAGAAACTGATACTGCATAGCGAAACAACAGAGTTATAATGTCTAAATAAGAGAGAGAGAGAGAGAGAGAGAGAGAGAGAGAGAGAGAGAGAAAAGATATTCAGAGCTTCAATGAAGGAAAGGGAGAAGAAGAAAGAGAAATTCAGACACAGAAAGACGTAGAAATTCAGACATGACTTTTATGTATCCCCCAAAGCAAAAAAAAAAAAAAGGATCCACACTTCATGGGGTCACATGTACTGAGAAACATCTCTTCATTAGTACCAAAGAACATGTAGACTATATAGTTCGTGAGGGTGGTTGAAACCCTAGCTAGCAGAGATAAATGGAACCATCCACAAAGAAAGAGAATTTATCTAGACTCTCAAGGACCTGAGTAACAAACATATTCTCAAATTCTTCTCAGATGAAATAAAATCTATCTAATGTACAAATTTGGGATTCCCTGGGAACTTGAAAAAGAGTTCAGTTTACTTCCTTAAAAAGACAAATTCTGATTTTCATTCATTCCCTTCCTAGATATGTAGTCCAATTTTTGAACTTGAACTCCATAAGTAATGTGCAGTCTTATCCTAGAACATCCACCAACTCTGAAGATTTCTCTACCCTAGAATATCCCTCTGCTTGGCGGGCTTTCGTTTCCCCATTGGGAAAGATGTATGTTGACCAAACTTTACTTCCTTCCTATCAAGGCTACCAAGTTTATACAGACTTCAACACATTTTCCCAAACTGAGAAACTTCACTTTCCCTCCTTCCCTTTGCCTCCCATTGTTCTCCTGCTTATTTTGTGAATTATAAGAACTTTTGCATATATTTGCATACTTTGTATTTAATACAGAGAATGAAAAATACTGAAAAACGCATGCTGCCATTCTTTTTTCTGATGCTTCTGAGGAAAACTTTGATTAGAAGAAAAATGAGTCAAAGAGATCACTATTGATATTCAAGGGTAAGGAATGGGGATAGAGACCAATAATACACAGGTTTCACTGTATAAGTCAGACCTACTAGGAGACTAAAATTACCTTCCTGACATTGTAGAGGAGGAATTAGTGGAGGGAAAAATCTAGCACTTCATTATAGATTCATTATAACAGTATATTTATGATAAGCATTAGCTTACATATGAATTTTTATTTGATCAGAGAAAAAATTTGCTTTTAGTGAGTAATGAGTATATATTAAAGTTAACTACCAGCTGAACTGTCAGATTTAGCATAAAATTTCTTTCTCTTATATCAGGATATACTATCTGTTTCATACCTCACAGGAGATTCCTAAAGATAACTTCTAGTCATCTACGTTCTTGACATCTAATATTTCAGTATTAGCTCTCTCATGGGCTCCCCCAAAAGCTAGTCCATCTGTTAATCATTTTGCCACTTAACAGAACAGATCTTATCAATTCTCATATAACTGACTACACAAATAAGATTTGTAACAAAGATGATAAATCATAAGAAAGGTAGACAATTATCAAGTACCTATGTACCAATCACCATTGTAAATACTAGAGATGCAAATATAGGGAAATAAGATTGTCCCTACCTTCAAGAAACTTACATTCTAATGGGGGATTGTGGCATGTAAAAAGGAACTGGAAAAAAGGAATGAAGAGTATGGCTCCAGAAGGGTACAGACCTGCAGTCAAAGTGATTATGAGGTGGTAAAATCTAGAGAGTCAGTAGAACTTGGGTTAAATGACTAAGGTAGAGTTGATAGGGCTCAAAAATAGTGTTCTAGATGTGTAATTATCAATCAGGAGAATAAATCTTGGGTGGAGATTTTTCCCAAGTAGGAAGAACCTGTGGAAGGTCTAGAGAAATTTGGAAGAAGAATAGACTAAGAAGAGAAACTGAGCATGGCCAGGACCCCTTAGCAAATAATAAATGTGACTGAGGAGTCATTAGTCAGGAGAACAATAACATAAATGTCACATATCCAGCTAGAGTCCCTTGATCAGCATGGATACTCAGCTACCACAGGCTTGTGTGGCTCAGATGCCCAAAATGGTGGCATTTTGAAGACATTCCAATCTCATTTCTTCATTTGGAAGGTTATAATGAGACTTTCAACATTCCTTCTCCCACCTATTGATGATTGGTGAGCACTGTCTTTCAATTTCATAATAATGATGGTTCACTGGTACTGCAGAACTACAGAGTAGATCTAATTCAGATTTGCCAGAGACAGTAAGGATTTTATCTCCCTATCTAACAAAGGTAGAAAATGTCTACTACTTCTATCTTTGTTGCCTCTATTTCATGATGAATTAAATGTGAATCCCAATAGTATTCTCTTCTCATTAGCTTGCATTTAGTTTTCTTTTGAATTCAAGGACCTAAGTTGTTGCTCCAATAATAGAGTACTATATCCCTAAAGATATGGATCACTAGCATAGTCTAAAAAGGACTGCATTAATATAAAAACACTATTCTTTAAAAGAAATTACAATATTTATTACATACATTTCCTAAACAAAGTTTCTAGTATTAGTTAAAGTAGTTAAATACCATGTAGAGGAAGAATAACCTTGCTTACTTTGTATAACTTATCTATGAGACTACCCAAAGAATCATAATTCTCAAAATATCAAAGGTTATCAGGGAAAGGGAACAAGTGATGGAATTTCTTAAATCTAATACCTAAAATCCCTAAACTTTCAATCACTGAGCTGTGAAAATTTACTACCATTTTCAATACATATTTAAAAGCCTTGAGATGTAGCACATTTATCTGAATCGTGTACTTTATGTGATACTAAAGGGAATTAACTTTAAGGAACTTGGCAAATCAGAAGAAAATACTATTCTGATATCAGTGTCTTCTCTAAAATGTTACGATAAAACATGGAAAATCTAGAAGTATGAAATTATTAAAGAATAAAATGAGGCTCAGACACAGGTATCAAGACCCTATATCCCAATAAGAATGATACTAAAAACAAAAATACACTCAATTAGGCAAAACTATCCACCTCCAAAAACAATCCTGAAAATTAAGCAAGAAATTGTATATCAACATGCTTGATTTCTTCAAAATAATATTGAGGTCTACACTGTCTGAATCTCTCCACATATCCCTAATGTTGGATTCCCAGTAATAACTCACATTTCCTTCAATCTAAAATTTAGAAAGCATTTCATTGATTTTAATCCTTTTTGGTACTGTAGGTACTGTTAGTGCAATTGTTTTTACATGAGTAAGAGGGGAGTTATATGATTTACTAAATGAAAACCAACCAGAAGGTAGTGCTATTGGAATTTGAATTCAATACTCTTTTCACTACAATTATACTACCCACAGTCTTTGTTCAAGAAATATACTTTAAAAAAAATAATAGCTCATGACCTAATTTAAAGAGAGCATTTTTTACTGAAAAGGGGATTTTGTCTATTTGTTTTTCCTGGTATAAACTTGTAATTTCAATTATGTCATCCAAAATTGCTGAGGTAAAAGAAGGTAAAAGGGATGGTTGCTGAGAATATAAAAGCTTTTTAAAACTCTTAATGGTGGTGACTAGGTGGCGAAGTGGATAGAAGTACCAGCCCTGGAGTTAGGAGTACCAGAATTCAAATCTGACCTAAGATGCTTAATAATTACCTAGCTGTGTGGCTTTGGGCAATCCACTTAATCTCATTGCCTTGCAAAAAAAAAACAAAAAAAAACCTCTTAATGTGATACTTAGATATGAGGTATAAATACACACAAGTAGTTCAAAAAACAAGAATGTGAATTTCCAAGTATGGGGAAGAGGAAAATATTTTTTTTTGCTGTGACATACTGTGATATGATGCTTATAAATAACTCAAAGACTCCTATTTTTGCACCATCTCTCTCTCTCTCTCTCTCTCTCTCTCTCTCTCTCTCTCTCTCTCTCTCTCTTTCTCTCTCTCTCTCTCCTATAAGAGAAGGTGAAGAAACTTCTAGGTATCTATTATTCAAAACATAGAATATTTTAATCAATGTAATAGTCCTAAATAAATATGAAGAATTTAATGAGTGGAAGAAAGGATTTGGATTTTTGGAAGTTGGTGAAAAGGAGAGAATTATATGAAGAGGAAGTCCCTGTTTGTCATTCAAAAAAAATTAAAGAGTAGAAATATAGGACCAATCACATGAGAAATAATTCATTAACAATCAAAAGAATATGAGTAATCATGATTAATGATTCTCAGTTTTACTAAGGCAAATCTTTCACAACATAATAAAAATATTTGAAAGTTCTGTTGTGGACAAAGCCGAGATGGAGGCATGAAAGCAGCATTTCCCGGGGAACTCCTTCGCCAAAAAGCTTTAAAAGACAAAAAATTATGACTTTAGCTAAAATTAAGAGGTGCAGAACCCACAGAAAAACTGAGTGATACATTTTCCCAGTCCAAGATAACTTAGAAGTTCCATGTGAAATGTGTGTTTCACCATGATTAGGAGTTGGAAGAAGCCCCAGTCACAGCACAGCCCAGAACACCCTTGAATGGATGGGGAAAGAATTCTGCTACACCAGAATGAGTGTGGAGTGAGGGAACACCAGCTCAGAACCTTCAGTGAGAATCTGGAGAGGGCAGTCTGCATCCCCTGAGCACAGCCCACAGAAGGTAGGGGGCTTGGGGAAGACTGCAGAGGTTTCTCTGCTCTCCCTTGGGGGAGAGGCTATACTATTTGGGACTTTGCTATTTGCCCACACTTGGATCCAGTTTGTAGTTTGGGCTTCCAAGCTAGGTAGCCAAGTATGAGTTCCCCCTTGCAGCTCCAGGGCAGAGTGAAGTATGGTAGTCATCTACATATAAAAGCACAGGCAACAGAGCATAATACCTTAGAGGAATAATGATACCAGAGGAGTGCTGCCCCACCCAAAAAGAAACTCAAAGCCTTGGAAGTGCTGTAAATTAGTCTGGAGCTCAGGAAATGAGTAAACAACAGAAAAAGAAGAATCTGACCATAAAGAATTACTTTAGTGCCATGGAAAATAAAAAACAAAAACAACATACCAGATGACATCAAAATCGAAGCTTCTGTATCCAAAAGCTCCAAGAGAAATAGAAAATAGGCTCAGACTACAGATGAGCTCAAAAAAGACTTTGAAAAGCAACTAAGGGAAGTGGAGAAAAAATTTGGAGCAGAAATGAGAGTGATGCAGAAAAATCATGAAAAACAAATCAACACCTTGGTGAAATGAATATAAAAAATACTGAATAAAATAATAGGTTAAAAACCACTTAATCCTAATGGAAAAATAAAACAAAAAAGTCAAATGAGGAAAAGAATGCCTTAAAAAGCAGAACTGGCCAGATTGAAAAGAAGATAAAAAAAAGTTCTCTGAAGACCTTTTGAAAGAACTCCTTCAAATGCAGAATGGAACAAAAGGAAGCTTATGACTTTCCAAGATAACAAGAAGAAATAAAATTCTTCCAAAAAAAAAAAAATTAGAAGAAAATGTGAAATATTTCATGACCTGGAAAACAGATCCAAAAGAAATAATTTTCAAATTATTGGGCTATCTGAAAGCCACAATCAGGAAAAGAGTTTAGACTTCATTTTCAATAAATAATACAGCAAAATTGCCCTAATATCCTCGAAGCAGAGGGTAAAATAGAAATTGAGGGAATTCCCCAGTCGCCTCCTGAAAGAGATCACAAAAGATAAACTTCCAGGAATATTATAGCCAAATTAGAAAACTCCCAAATCAAAGAGAAAATTCTAAAAGCTGCTAGAAACAAACAATTCAACTACTGAGGCTCCATAGTCAGGATTACACAGGATCTGGTAGCATCTACATTAAGGGCTCACAGGGATTTGAATATGATATTCTGAAAGGCAAAAGATCTTGGTTTACAATTAAGAATCAACTACCCAGCAAAACTGAATATCCTTTTTCAAGGGAAAAGATGGACTTTCAATGGAACAGGGGACTTTCAGACTTTCCTATTTAAACAACCAGAGCTGAACAGAAAGTTTGATCTCCAAGTGCAGGACTATGGTGAACCATAGAGGCAATGGAAGAAAAGGACTAACTATGTGGAACTTATTGATATTGAACTGATTGTGTTCCTGCATGGGAAGAAGATATTGATAACTATATGAACTTTCTCATTTATAAGAGCAGTTAGAAGGAATATATATAGATAGGACACATTAAAGAGTGGAATATAATGGTATAACAGTAAAAAGAGGGAGTCAATGGGTGATAAAGGAAAGTACTCATAGGAAGGGAAAGGAGATGATGAAGAGGAAGCTACAAAATTTCACATAAGAGTCAAGAAAAAGCTTTTTCAATGGAGTGGAAAGGGGGAAGGCAAGGGGGAATGAGTGAGCCTTCATTCTCATCAGAAATGGCTCAAAGAGAAAATAACACACACACTTCATAGGGTGAGGAAATCTATCTTACCCTAGAGAAAAATGAAAAGAAAAGGATGGGATAAGGGGGGATGGGGGGGGAGGAGAGGAGGGGAATAGGTGATAGAAGAGAGGGAAGACTGAGGGAGAGGGTACTCAGATTCAACACACTTTTGAACAGGGCCAGGATGAAAGGAGAGAGAAAATAGAATAAATGAGAGTGGGGAGAAATAGAGTGGAGGTACAGCTAGTAATAGCAACTGTGGGAAAAATATTGCAACAACTTCTTTGATGGACTTATGACAAAGAAAGCAATTCACCCTAGAGACGGAGCCATTGGAATCGGAACACAGACAGACTATAATACTTTTTTTTCTCTCTCTCTCACTATTCTTGAGGTTTCTCATCTTTTGGGGGGGTTAATGTTTACTCTTATAACAAAATTATTGTAATAAGTAATAATAAATTGAAGTTCACTTGCAAAAAATATAAATCAGTGTCAACTTATCAAAATTTTATTTTCAACTTCTATGATAAATTTATTAAAGGCAAAAAAAAAATAAAATCCTTTCAAAAAAAAATAAAATCCTTTCCAAGATTCAAAGAAGAAGGAAGAAAGTTCTGTTGTGGTTTCCCAAGTAAAACCAGAGAACCTCTCCAGGATTATCAAAATAGAAGAATAATACTCATTTAATTGTTTGGGTACAAATTTTACTCAAAGAAGAAACCTAGAAATTATTGCTAAATACTATAAAGTTTGGTGTATGAAATTGAAGACACCAAGGACACAGGTTTGTTTGTTTCTTTCTGTCTTTATTATCACCTATTCAAATCAGGGTTTGTAGAAAATAAAAAATATTTTGGAAATAGTTGACTAAGAAGCTGGCATTGGAAAAGAGGTTTCTATTTCAAGGACATGTCTTAAAAGAAATGTAGGGATGACAAACTCTTAGACAGATTTTAAATTCACCAAAAAAATGGCTCATTAAGAATATATTTTTTCTGGCATCCAAGAAATTAAATCACAAGTAAAACTTTTGACTGTAATATTGTTTTAGACATACACATTATTCAAAATAACAGAATAGCAAATAAGAAAGTGTGGTAGCATGCTATATTAAAGAGATACATTCACATGAATAAATCTAGCAATGATAGGAGAAACATGATGAGGAACAACTGGATGAGGGTGGAAGAAGGAAAGAAAATTTTTGCCACTGAATTACCAAGAAAGAAAATCCAGGAAAAAAACTGGCATATATATTCAATGGAACTGTGATGGGTGACTTAAATTATCCAAAGATCATAT